>NC_079198.1:139071947-139196947 GCF_029499605.1 Hyla sarda | reverse complement strand
GAGAGTTCTGAAGAGTCAGCAATGAGTCCAGATCTTAAAATTGCTGTTGGGAAAAGGCGCCTTCCAATAAGAGAACTGGAGCAGTTTGTAAAGGAAGAGTGGTCCAACATTCCGGCTGAGAGGTGTAAGAAGCTTATTGATGGTTATAGGAAGAGTGGTCCAACATTTCGGCTGAGAGGTGTAAGAAGCTTATTGATGGTTATAGGAAGAGTGGTCCAACATTACGGCTGAGAGGTGTAAGAAGCTTATTGATGGTTATAGGAAGACACTGATTTCAGTTATTTTTTCCAAAGGGTGTGCAACCAAATATTAAGTTAAGGGGCCAATAATTGTGTCCAGACCATTTTTGGAGTTTGGTGACATTAGGTCCAATTTGCTTTTTTTCCTCCCTTCTTTGGTTTAGTTCCAATACACACAAAGGGAATAAACATGTGTATAGCAAAACCTGTGTTACTGCAATCCTTTCCTGTGAGAAATACATTTTATAGAAAAATGTCATGGTGCCAACATTTATGGCCATGACAGTGTGTAAAAGTTCTCAATGATTAAAATAAAAACCAAAAATATCCACAGGTTGCTACAATGTAGAAACCGTACTGTGAAAGCAGATAACAACATGGCTACCAACATTTTACATTGTTAAATCAGGACATTTAAAGCCTTGCATCGTAAACTGTACAGGATCTCTTAGGCCCCCAAACACCTTCTCTTATGCCCCCCAAACACCTTCTCTTATGCCCCCAAACACCTTCTATTATGCCCCCCCAAACACCTCCTCTTATGCCCCCCAAAAACCTCCTTTTATGCTCCCCAAACACCTTCTCTTATGCCCCCCAACACCTCCTCTTATGCCCCCAAACACCTATTATGCCCCCCAAACACCTCCTCTTATGCCCCCCAAAAACCTCCTTTTATGCCCCCCAAACACCTTCTTTTATGGCCCCCAATAACCTTTTATGCCCCCTTACCACCAGCTTTGTGGGTTTGTCCCAGGACTGTTGCTCAGTTTCCAATTGGCAGAACAAAGCCTTTTACGATGTGCAGGTAAAATGTGTTTTTGGTTGGGGGGTGGCTTTAAAAAAAAAAGAACAAAAAAAAAAAAAAACTACGAAAAAAATAAATCACCCATACAATGAAATGGAATCATTAAATGGAAAGCGGTTAATGGCGACCGGACATTTGACTATTAATGTAAACAAACAGCAGGAGCGGATGGCAGAAAGGCATTTTGCAGCAGTGAATTAAAATTTCAAATAAATGTAATGGTTATTGCCGATAATGCAAATGAATGATCTTGATAAAGACAGAGCAATCCGAGGAATTGGCATACTGGGGCCCATTTATAGGAAGTCACAGCAGGAGGAAAAACCTGCGCATCAGCAAATCGAAGACACCGAGGAAATTGACAAAAGTTCTGCTTATAAAGGCGAATGGTAGGTGTTGTGTTACAAGGGCAGGAAGGAAGAATCCGGGGATATAGGACGGAAAGGAGCGCAGCTCCGGAGGAGAACCGACATAGTCCACAAGACATGGGGGTCCGACCTAAGAAGGATCTGATAATCACCTGCATACAGACATGTTTAACCTTTCAGTGATTTTATTTATATATATTATATATACACACACATACACAGTGGGGCAAAAAAGTATTTAGTCAGCCACCAATTGTACAAGTTCTCCCCCTTATAAAGATGAGGCTGTAATTATCATCATAGGTTATAACCTCAACTATGAGAGACAGAATGAGAAAAAATCCACAAAATCTCATTGTCTGATTGATTATTAAAGAATTTATTTGCAAATTATGGTGGAAAATAAGTATTTGGTCAATAACAAATGTTCATCTCAATACTTTGTTATATCCCCTTTGTTGGCAATGACAGAGGTCACATGTTTTCTGTCTTTACAAGTTTTCACACACTGTTGCTGGTATTTTGGCCCATTCCTCCATGTAGATCTCCTCTAGAGCAGTGATGTTTTGGGGCTGTCGCTGGGCAACACGGACTTTCAACTCCCTCCAAAGGTTTTCTATGGGGTAGAGATCTGGAGACTGGCTAGGCCATTCCAGGACCTTGAAATGCTTCTTATGAAGCCACTCCTTCGTTGCCCAGGCGGTGTGTTTGGGATCATTGTCATGCTGAAAAACCCAACAACGTTTCATCTTCAATGCTCTTGCTGATGGAAGGAGGTTTTCACTCAAAATCTCACGATACATGGCCCCATTAATTCTTTCCTTTACATGGATCAGTCATCCTGGTCCCTTAGCAGAAAAACAGCCCCAAAGCCTGATGTTTCCACCCCATGCTTCACAGTAGGTATGGTGTTATTTGGATGCAACTCAGCATTCTTTCTCCTCCAAACACGACGAGATGAGTTTTTACCAAAAAGTTCTACTTTGGTTTCATCTGACCATATGACATTCTCCCAATCTTCTTCTGGATCATCCAAATGCTCTCTAGCAAACTTCAGACAGGCCCGGACATGTACTGGATAAAGCATGGGGGACACGTCTGGCACTGCATGATGTGAGTACCTGGCAGCATAGTGCGTTACTGATGGTAGCCTTTGTTACTTTGGTCCCAGCTCTCTGCAGGTCATTCACTAGGTCCCCCGTGTGGTTCTGGGATTTTTGCTCACCGTTCTTGAAATCATTTTGACACCACAGGGTGAAATCTTGCGTGAAGCCCCAGATGGAGGGAGATTATCAGTGGTCTTGTATGTCTTCCATTTTCTAATAATTGCTCCCACAGTTGATTTCTTCACACCAAGCTCCTTGCCTATTGCAGATTCAGTCTTCCCAGCCTGGTGCAAGTCTATAATTTTGTTTCTGGTGTCCTTCGGCAGCTCTCTGGTCTTGGCCATAGTGGAGTTTGGAGTGTGACTGTTTGAGGTTGTGGACAGGTGTCTTTTATACTGATAAGTTCAAACAGGAGCCATTAATACAGGTAATGAGTGGAGGACAGAGGAGACTCTTAAAGAAGAAGTTACAGGTCTGTGAGAGCCAGAAATCTTCTTGTTTGTAGGTGACCAAATACTTATTTTCCACCATAATTTGTGAATAAATTCTTTAAAAATCAGACAATGTGATTTTATGGATTTTCTCATTCTGTCTCTCATAGTTGAGGTTATAACCTATGATGGAAATTACAGCCTCTCATCTATTTAAGTGGGAGAACTTACACAATTGGTGGCTGACTAAATACTTTTTTGCTCCACTGTATATGTATGAGGCTCAGATCATACAGAGCCAAAACGTGTGGCACAGTAAAACTGGTAATTATGATGCCCGAGTTCCTTCATTTTGGTCGCTCGACAGTTAAAATTGTATGGGCGATTGTGTGTTGAGTATTGTGCAGAATTTCATCTTGGCTCCGGCCTATACTGGTTTGTCATTACAAGTCATGTGATTCAAGGAGTTCTATTGAAGAATGACTCATACAGAGACCTCACCAGCAGAATAGTGAGTGCAGCTCTGGAGTATAATACAGGATATAACTCAGGATCAGTACAGGATAAGTAATGTAATGTATGTACACAGGGACCTCACCAGCAGAATAGTGAGTGCAGCTCTGGAGTATAATACAGGATATAACTTCGGATCAGTACAGGATAAGTAATGTAATGTATGTACACAGTGACCTCACCAGCAGAATAGTGAGTACAGCTCTGGAGTATAATACAGGATATAACTCAGGATCAGTACAGGATAAGTAATGTAATGTATGTACACAGTGACCTCACCAGCAGAATAGTGAGTACAGCTCTGGAGTATAATACAGGATACAACTCTGGATCAGTAAAGGATAAGTAATGTAATGTATGTACACAGTGACCTCACCAGCAGAATAGTGAGTACAGCTCTGGAGTATAATACAGGATATAATTCAGGATCAGTACAGGATAAGTAATGTAATGTATGTACACAGTGACCTCACCAGCAGAATAGTGAGTACAGCTCTGATATATAATACAAGATATAACTCAGGATCAGTACAGGATAAGTAATGTAATGTATGTATACAGTGACCCCACCAGCAGAATAGTGAGTACAGCTCTGATATATAATACAAGATGTAATGTATTTAGAAAGTTACTCAACTTTTTATGTAGATTAATACCCCTATAAACTACAATGCAGGAGAAGCACGGGGCTATTGACTGCCTTATGATATGTATATGTATTAAAGACAGATTCACATTCTGCTCCTAAAATGTCTTCAATCAGAAGGTTTTTAGAGGCAATTTTATGAATATACAAGAGTTGCAATGATGCAAAGATTATTATGGGGGGGGGGGGGAATAGTCCCTGAAGCGACACGCCAAGTATTCCCACCTATCCTGGAACATAAACAGCGCCAATGCCAGGACCTGCTAACTCCATAAACCTCCCTGTTACAATATGTCTTACACAATTAGGCACCACACAGCAATAGAAGAAAACATTCTGTATATATTTCCCTTCTGGAGAGGTCACCAATTACATTTCCATTGAATGATGTCATCAGTTCCGCCAGCGGTTTATCCCGTAATGGGATTTCAGCTCAATACTTGTGTATAGAATACTTGGAATCAGTAAAGCGGGACAATTACTTCTGAGAACAGGAAAGAAAAATTCTACTGACTTGTGACTATTAAGAGATCGAACCAAAAAAAAAACATTAACAAAAAAAGGAAATTTACACAAAAAAAGGAGCCATCTTATAAAGAGTTTGTGCAAAGAGGATGGATGGAGAGCAGATGGATTGAGAGGGGGTAAGATGTCTGATCGCGGGGGTTCCGCTACTGGGGACCCCCCGCGATCTTGGCTGCAGCACCCCAGACATAAGCGGATGACTGGCGATGCGGAGGCTCGTGACGTCACTGCCATACCCTCTCGTGACATCATGGCCACGCCCCCTCAATGCAAGTCTATGGGAGGGGGCGTGACGTCCGTCACGCCCCCTCCCATAGATTTGCATTGAGGGGGCGCGGCCATGACGTCAAGAGACTCCGGCGCTGAACCAGACGCTCTAAATGATCGCCAGGTGCAGCAGGGAGATCACGGGGGTCCCACCGTTGGGGACCCCCGCGATCTCCCTGCTGTACCCGGCATTCGTTTAGATGTTGTGATCAGACATCTTACCCCCTCTCTCTTGGATAGGAGATAAGATGTCTAGGGGTGGAGAACCCCTTTAAGATGCCCGGGTGCAACAGGATCTAGGAGCCACAGGTTGGGGAACTCTCAGGTTTTGGAAAAATGTATTTAAATAAAACTATTCCCCCAAGATACATACGTTACTAATATAGTGTTATTACTAATTGTCTTGGCTTCAGCATGTTTTTACTTGAACTACTTCTGACAGGTAGTTGTGTAGTCCTCTCATTGTCAGTGTGCTGTTGTCTCAGCAGATCCCGGCAACTCACTTCTATCCTAACAGGAAGTTGTGTAGTCCTCTCACTGTCAGTGTGTTGTCATATCATCTACTTCCTGGCTTCTCCCTCTCTCCTTTCATTCTCTACTGTCCCTGGAGGTGTGGCTGAATGCTGTCTCTGAGCTTAAGCCACACACCCCTGAATGTCGTCATCACCTCCAGTCAGCCCTTGCAGATACATCACCATATCCCTGTCATATACACATATACAGAGACACTTAGGGAGAATAAGTTGTGGTTACAGCATGCTGCCTAAAATGTCAGGAAAATGTCAGAGACAGAGAAGCAGACAGGGAATGAATACAGTAGATGCTGCAGATGTGCTATTTGGAGAGAAAGTCTGCTACAAAATGAGATGTTCTGCAGCAGCTCTAGGTGGGAAACTGTCAGAAATGCTGTAGGAGGAGAGTAGGCAGAGTGTGAGGACTGTGATAAAGAGATGAGGGAAAGCAATGCATTCTGGTAATTGTAGAACTGAGCAACTGCCCAACTGCTGTGAGAGCGCTGGTTTATTTATTTATTTTTTTATGTATTGCAGAATGGGCATAATTAACAAAACCTTTAGGGGACTGGGGTGGCTGTGCTATTTGTGGCTATGGAGGATGACAGGGGGGGGATGGGTTTCTGGCAGTGGAGGAGGACAAAGGGGCTTGGGAGGATGGCTGCAGAGTTTGGATGATGACAATGGGGGGGTGGCTGCGGAGTGTGGATGATGACAGGAGGGGAGGATGGCTGCAGGGTGTGGATGAGAGAGGGGGGATGGCTGCAGAGTGTGGATGATGGGAGGGGGGGATGGCTGCAGAGTGTGGATGACAGAGGGGGGATGGCTGCAGGGTGTGGATGATGACAGAGGGGGGGGGTGGCTGCTGAACGTGGATGATGACAGGAGGAGGGGATGGCTGCAGAGTGTGGATGATGACAGGAGGGGGGATGGCTGCAGAGTGTGGATGATGACAGGAGGGGGGATGGCTGCAGAGTGTGGATGATGACAGAGGGGGGGGGTGGCTGCTGAACGTGGATGATGACAGAGGGGGGGGGGTGGCTGCGGAATGTGGATGATTTAAGAGGGGGGGGGGGGTATGGCTGCTGATCGTGGATGATGACAGGAGCTGCTGCATTTCCCACCTTAGGCTAATACTCGAGTCAATACGGTTTCCCGGTTTTGTGTGGTAAATTTAGGAGCCACGGCTTATATTCGGGTCGGCTTATACTCGAGTATATACCATATGGAAAGGAAAAAAAAAAAGTATAAAAAAAAGTATCAAGAAAGAAAAAGTATGAAAATATGACGTATGGAAAAAAATAAAAATAGGCGAAAATATACAGAAACAAAAAGCTTTTGTGTGCGCAAATTGCTCAATAACGTGCATCTGTTTACGGCTAAACATTTCTGGTTAGAAAATGTTTTATTTATCTCAAGTCATTTTACTGAAACCAATAAAAGGTTGGAGATTTTCAACTAACTTCCAATCTAGTATGAAATCATAACAGCTGCCCCTACCTAATTCAGCGCGAGCATTGCCCGGAGATACATTGCGACTGAATCCCAATAAGCAATTGCTATAAACACCCCAGATGGCTAATTTTATCACAGGACACAATAGACGCCGGATTCCAATCCTGCCTTTTATTTTTTTATTGCTTGCAAAACAGCCAAAAGAGAATTTGGGGGGAGGAGGAAGGGGGGGGGCGGGGTAGAGAAGAAGAAAGGGGGGGGGGGGTAGAGTTACTGACAAAATGTCAAAACACAAACAACAGCGAGATTTTTTTATTTTACCTTTTTTTTTTTTTTTTTTTTTTGCACTTTGTAAAAACAACTATTGGCTTGGATCTCCACTGGGGGGCTTTACGGATGGGCGCAGGAAAAAAAATTGCCAAAAGACAAGAGGATTTAGTAAGAAAGATGGCGAGAGTCAACTTTCCAGCTCTTCAGAAACAGAAAAAAAAAAAAAAAAAAGTAACGGGATGTGATTCTCGGCTATCTGGACTACGTGACGTTCGGGGGAAGCGGGAGTGCTTCTAAATTTTTTAATTTTTTTTTTTTTTTTAAGAGACAGACAATGGTGACGAAGCCAAAAGTGATAATCCGTGACAAATCCGCGGTGACGCTGGCGCGGGCCCCTCGCTAGTGCGCCCTTCACAGCTTCCCTGACATGTCTGTTTTAGGGGAAGTGTCTGCCATGTTATTACTTACATCTGTCGTTGGATACGGCTCCTCTTGCGAGCAGGTGAGAACCGATGGCGGTGCCGGCAAGTCATGAGGTATCGGATTTTGTCAACGTTTTTGTCCGGAGCAGCGTTTCGCAAGGATGCCTCCAGCAGTTGCGAAAGTGCAACTCCCAGCATGCCCGCAATTTTAGGTTACGTTATAAACATACAACAAACTGCTGCCCACAACGCCATAAACTGCTGAGGATAGGAGCCAAAGGCTGTCCGGGCATGCTGGTAGCTGTAGTTATGCAACAGCTGGAGGCACCCAGGTTTGGAAACACTGACCTATGCCCTCACCAGTTTCACAGATATAAGGATCGCAGCGGTCGCAGCTGCAACCGGGCCTCTAAGCCAGGATTTTTTTTGCTTCTGTCTGACCTGCTAACCGCTCCTATCCTCAGGTGTGTGCACCAGTTTGTTGTATGTTTATAAAGTAAGTTAAAATTTCAGGCATGCTGGGAGTTGTAGTTTTTCAACAGCTGGCAGCATCCAGGTTGGAAAACACTGACCTATGCCCTCACCAGTGTTGTAGCTATAGGGGTCGCAGAGGTCGCAGCTGTGAACGGGCCTCTACGCCAGGACAGTTTGTAGAGGTTGTGTGCAGGCAGCAGTTTGCTGTATGTTTATAACATAATTTAAAATTGACAGGCATGCTGGGAGTTGTGGTTTTGCAACAGCTGAAGGTACCCTGATTGGCAAACACTGCTGTAGGAGAAGAAGCATTTGCAAAACTACAACTCCCAGCATGCCCGGACAGCCGTTGGCTGTCCGGGCATGCTGGGAGTTGTAGTTTTGCAACAGCTGGAGGCACTCTGGTTGGGAAACACTGGTCTGGAGTGAAAAAGGCACCTCCATGTTGATAGAAATTAGATACATTGGCTGTCCGGGCATGCTGGAAGTTGTAGTTTTGCTAAATACGCTGCTGCCAGAGGAGTCTGGCATCGGCTTTCTTCCTATCGCCCTATACAGAATGCATGCACGCTCAAGCTGTTTGTGCATGGCTAAACGAGTGGGTATATGCCAGATTTGGGCCCTTATGTTTTGCGATCAATGGGTTGGATGCCTTGTAGCAGCGAGTATAACATTTGCTATGAACTGTCCAGAAGACCGATTCTGCAACCCAAGAACAATTTACATGTATTTGCCCCCACCTACTGCAGAACTATAGTTTTTTTTTGTACTTTGGCATCTACGAGAGTTAAGGGGTTAAACGCAGACAGCTTGTGCCGTTCTGAGGCATCGCCCATCCGTCTCGGCGTACATTTCCCCCTAGTTTCTCGTAAAGAGACGGAATGTATCGTTTGTGCGACACGGATGACTATAGATTTCAATTTACAGTTTTATGACTCGAGTATTAGCTTTTATTGTTAATGAAATTAAAAAAGCTGTGATTGACTTAAAACGGAAAAAAAAAAAGTGTTCATCATTATACGGGAGCGGTGGTGTTGGCGGCGGAGGAGCAATATATTACCGGGGGCCCCCCTAATCCAGTCACATGGCAGAGATGCTTATGAAAAGGCAGTTTAAGTCATCGTATCCTGGATAGTAGAGTAGAAAACGAAAAATAAATAAAAAAAAGCAATATAAAAAGGGGTAAAAAAAAATACAAAGGGGGGGAGCAATAAAAAAGGGGGGTACGCAATAAAAAAAAGGGGGAGGATTCAATAAAAAAAGGGGGAGGATTCAATAAAAAAGGGGGAGGAACGCAATAAAAAAGGGGGGCATTCAATAAAATAAAGGGGGGGATGTGGTAAAAAGGGGGGATTCAATAAAAAAAAGGGGGATGCGATAAAAAAGGGGAACGGCAATAAAAACGGGGGGGGGGGAACGCAATAAAAAAGGAGGGAAGCAATAAAAAAGAAATAACGCAATAAAAAAGGGCAAAACGCTATAAAAAAGGGGCAAAACGCAATAAAAAAGGGGCAAAACGCAATAAAAAAGGGGCAAAACGCAATAAAAAAGGGGCAAAACTCTAAAAAAAGGGGGAAAACTCTAAAAAAAAGGGGGAAAACTCTATAAAAAAGGGGGAAAACGCTATAAAAAAGAGGGAAAACGCTATAAAAAAGGGGAAAATGCTATGAAAAAAGAGAAAAAATTCTATGAAAAGGGAAAAATGCTATAAAAAAGAAAAAAATGCAATAAAAAAAGGGAAAAATGCAATAAAAAAAGGGAAAGAAACGCAATAAAAAAATAAAAAAGGAAAAACGCAATAAAAAGGCAAAAAAATTCAATAAAAAGGCAAAAAAAATGCAATAAAAAAAGGGAAAAAGCTATAGAAAAAGCAATAAAAATGGAAAAAAAACTAAAAGAAAAAAAGCAGTAAAAAATATAAAGAATGAATGTCTATTTACAGGGAGAAGAGTCAATGAGTACGTGGGGGGAGCTGCGGGGGTGTTTGGCGGTGCCCTCTCCACGCAGGGTATTATTAGAGGCAGATCAGACAGTCACAGAGTTATCGCCTACAGTCCTTTAATTTGTGACGCTGTAATAAAAACAGGCGACCTCCATGTTGAGTTTTTCTTAACCAAAAGTAAAAACAGATGGCGTTTCCTGCGTAAGATGCGGCGTTGCGACTTGTGTCGCCTCCTCAATATATTGGTTATTGCAACATATTTTCCATATGAAAACAGCCCGGTGACAGATACGACCGAACCATAAAGAATATTTAAGCTGGAGGAGCCATGAGCGCCGCCGTAAAACGCGATACCGGTCGAGATAAATTAAAGAGACAGTAATAGTAAAAACGTGGCATGTGAAAACGTACGTAGCGTTATTTATTGAGGCCCCGGCAGCGAGGGGAGAAGCTGTATATACCGCTCTGTGTCTGATCCTGACGCTTCCGTGGGGAGATGAGTGTTTGATAGGAGTTGGAGGACATTTGATTTTTTTTAACCCTTTGAGTGAGAACGAAACAGGTTTAGGTAACTGCAAAAATCTACACAGATCATAACTAACTTTGATGACTTTTAAAGGGGTACTCCACTGGGCAGCGTTCGGAAGTAAAAGTTTCGAATGCCATTTTCGCACTGCGGGGGTCGACCACGCCCCTCGTGATGACATGGCCACGCCCCTCAATGCAAGTCAATAGAAAGGGCGTGACGGCCGCCACGCCCCCTTCTATTGACTTGCATTGAGGGGGCGTGGCCATGACATCACACGGGGGGCGTGGTAGACCCCCCGCAATGCGAAAACGGCATTCGAAACTTTTACTTCCGAACGCTGGCCAGTGGAGTACCCCTTTTAAAGGGATTATCCAGGGAATAAAATGTCTCCCCTAGTCACAGGATAGGGGATAAGTGTCTGAGTGCCGAGGGTCCAGCTGCTGGGAACCCCCCACAATCTCCGGAACAGTGTCCGTGTCCTACCTCTGAGCGCTCCAGCCCCCAACTTCCAAGACGAACTGGTCTCGGAAGTGACGACGCGCTCAGCCAGTCGCCGCCACAACCCTATCCTGCCGAAGCAGTTTATTGGCTGGGCGGGCCGTCACTCCCAAGACCAGTTCATGGGGGCCGGAACGCTCATGGAGTCGAGTGGGGCCCTATACTGGAAATGGTGGGGGGTTCCGCCACGATACCTAACCCCCTATCTTTTGAATGGGGATATATTGTATTTTTTATTCCCTGGAGATGGAATTATCACTATTTGGCGTCAATACTGAAGAAACAGAACATAACTCTAAAGGTGAAAAAGAATATAGTTTATTTTGGTCTCAACAAACAAAAAGTATTGACACTTTACCTTGGGGTTCGTTCGCTGTTGGAGCCGCCTCTCCTCCCGCTCCCTTTGTAACCTCTCAAACTCCTCTCGGATCTCCGCCGCCGTCCTCTTCCTCTCCACCACCTAAAAAGTGAGGAAAAACAACAATAACAGCCAAATATTAATAAAAATTCAAGACTGTGACATAATATCTCATGCACGTTGTGGTATTATTGTTCTATTCTCTAAATCTGGACTATACAGAAATGATAAGTGATTTACTGCCCATGGAGAGGTCGCTATTTGGTTCACATATTTAGAAAAATAAAAAAGGATACAAACCCGATGAAACCTAGAGGGACGTTTATCATCGTAGCTTTGGTAAGAGAGTTCTGTAGTATTTATTTTTTCTTGCTTTTGGTTTTGCTTATATGCTACATATTTATCCTACTATCACAGGGGGTTGATAAATTTGTCTCACATAAAACACATAATACTTTTTTTTTTTAAGCACACGTAAGCAAATACCACTTAGTAACATCACCTCCTCTCCTCTGTGACTTCTAAGGTGTCTAAAGTCACAACTGTGAAATAAATGTGGAAAAATAAATATATACCGTATATATCCCTATCTGTCTATATCTATCCATCTATCCCTATATCTATCTTATAGGTCAGAACCACGCCAGCGCCGCTGCACACAGGAACTTTGCATACTAACAGAGAAGTTTGGATTGTACTCTTTGGACCTGAGGAAGGCACATTGTGTGTGCCGAAACGCGTTGTCCACTCTTTGCAAAATAAACAAGTTTAACCTGTGCTGGCCTGAGTCTCACCGTCCTTTCACATATACAAGAAGTCTCCTAAAAGAACATATTTTTTTGTAGCTCTCAGCTACCTATCCTATCTATCCCTCCATCTCCTATCTATCTATCTCCCATCTATCTATCTATCTCCCATCTATCTATCTATCTCCCATCTATCTATCTATCTCCCATATCTATCTATCTCCCATATCTATCTATCTCCCATATCTATCTATCTCCCATATCTATCTATCTCCCATATCTATCTATCATCTATCTATCTATCATCTATCTATCTATCTATCATCTATCTATCTATCACCTATCTCCTATCTATCTATCTCCTATCTATCTATCTCCTATCTATCTATCACCTATCTATCTATCACCTATCTATCTATCTATCACCTATCTATCTATCACCTATCTATCTATCTCCTATCTATCTATCTATCTCCTATCTATCTATCTCCTATCTATCTATCTCCTATCTATCTCCTATCTATCTCTCATATCTATCTATCTATCTCATATCTATCTATATCCATCCCTATATCCACCCCATATCTATATCCATCCCTATATCCATCTATCACCATATTATATATATATATATATCTATATATCTATATATCTATATATATATATATATGTATATAAAATTTATGTGCGTTTATTACATTCTCCCCCCCCCCCCCCCCGCCCCTAAATGTACTACCCATTTTTTTTTTGTATTTTTCTTCTCATTTCAGATGTGTATGTAGAAGACTACTTTAGATTCGGTGGACTACGTCGATGACCAGCGTTTTGTTTTGTTTTTGTTTAATATTAATAAAATGGTTAACGAGGGTTTGTGGAGGGAGTGTTTTGTGGAATACAAGTTTTTTTTTAAATGTGTTGTGTTTTTACATTTTTTTTTTTATTTAATTTATTTTACAGGCTTAGTAGTGGAAGCTGTCTAATAGACATTACAACGCCGGGGCTTAGTGTGTCATCAATGTAAGGGCATGCTGGGAGTTGTGGTCCTACAATATCTAGCAGGTGGGTGGCCGGGGAGCGGAGCTTTACAATAAGTCGCACAAAAAGACCCATTTGCGACTTTACATGTGACTTTAAAAAAATGCTGTCAAAGGCAATTTTGCAAGCCGGGTCTGACCAGGCTTATACTTTTTTAAGGGGTTATGCAACTTTTTTTTTTGCCTAAGTTCGACATTCACACTTAAACTGCTTACCAACAAAAGTTGCACTAAAAATTGCGACTTTGTGTGTGACTTTTGTAAGCAAAGAAAAAAATAAATAAATAAATAAACAAATCCCTTGATAAATCTCCCTCTATATCAGTGGCCTCCAACCTGCGGACCTCCAGATGTTGCAAAACTACAACTCCCAGCATGCCCGGACAGCCAACGGCTGTCCGGGCATGCTGGGAGTTGTAGTTTTGCAACATCTGGAGAACCGCAGGTTGGAGACCACTGCTCTATATCATTATATATGACAAGTATTATAAAAACTGAGGTAAACATGCAAGGACAGGAATCTAAATAATAATAATAATAATAATAATAATAATAATAATTGGAGTTAGCAATTCTTACTTACAGCTACTTTTAGGGAAGGCGGGCAACATCCAATGTTGACACCATGACAGCTACTACAGTGCTTACCCAACTTTCCTACACTCCTGAATAACATAATTTTGTTGACTCTCAGTTTCCCATTTTATTGACTCTATTGAACTAGGAAAACTTACATTTTCTGCCATTTGGTCGGCTTTCTTTTACATTTTATTTTATATATTTCTTTTAAACTTCTTTTTCAGACCTTTTTTTTTTTTAATTCCTAGATCAAATGCCATAATAACATTTGCAAAGCAGCAGTTTTTTGGTCCAGAGCCCAAATCTGTATAAAATAGTTCCAAAAAACATAAAATAAGCTGTAAAATTTTACCGATTGTGAATTATGATTCGTGTTTCCATTGAGCTCAATAAAACTCCAAAAAAAAAAACCGCCATTGTGTGAGCTGTAAAAAAAAAAAGACAAAAAAAAAAAATAAAGGTCCATTTTATACTTAAAGGGGTATTCCGGGGAAAAAAATGTTTTTATATATCAACTGGCTCGAGAAAGTTAAACAGATTTGTAAATTACTTCTATTAAAAAATCTAAATCCTTCCAATAATTATCAGCTGCTGAAGTTGAGTTGTTCTTTTCTTTCTGGCAACAGTGCTCTCTGCTGACATCTCTGCTTGTCTCGGGAACTGCACAGAGTAGAAGAGGTTTGCTATGGGGATTTGCTTCTACTCTGGACAGTTCCCGAGACACGTGTCATCAGAGAGCACTTAGGGTATGTTCACACTACAGATTGTGAACGGAATCACCGCTCGCTGAATTCAGCGAGTGGATTCAGACTGGCAGCCGGAGGCAGCGGTAGGACCGCGCAGCACTGCACCGTCACCATTGATGGCTATGCAGTGTTCGCGGACTTGAACATGTTCTTTGCGTGGAACAATTCCGCCGCTGAAATTCCGCAGTGTGAACGGGTCTCGCGGAGACCCATTCACACTAATGTTAAGTTCACACCGCTGAATTCCGCAGTGTGAACATACCCTTAGACAGAAAAGAACAACTCAACTTCAGCAGCTAAAAAGTACTGAAAGGATTAAGATTTTTTTTTTTTTATAGAAGTCATTTACAAATCTGTTTAACTTTCTGGAGCCCAGTTGATCTATTAAAAAAAAAAAAGTTTTTTTTCCTGGATAACCCCTTTAAACAGCCCAAAATGCTTTTTGTTTTTGTTTTTTTTTACAATTTTTTATACCTTTTTTATGGTTATATATTTTTTTTTTAATTTCCACTTTTTAAAATTTCCCCTTTTTGTAAAAATGTTTAGCTGTTTTTATTTGTGTATTTATTTTCAGTGATCTGTGTTTAAATGAGAGTATAGCAAGCTAACTAATACACAGAAAACCCCTTAAAAAAAAAAAAAAAGTAAAAAAAAAAGTAAAAAAAATAAAAAATTCTCTGTGAAGCCAGTTATCTATTGATGTCCCTCACGCACAGGAGAGCCGGAGTCCCAGACTCATTTTTTATACGCCATAAACCCGGATAAGTAAAGATGGCTCTCGCTGTACATAGCCGCGCTCCTTGTAGAAGCGATGACCTCTCCGTTCAACGATCCACCTGAAACTTTTTTGCAAAGGACGAAATAATAAAAAGACAAAAGTGCAGGTAATTAATGCAAAAAAAAAAAAATTTCCAGAGCCGGGTGTCTTTTGTCTAAATATCCTTATCTTTAGGAGACACTAATGAGTGTGATAGAAAAATGCCGGCAATAGACACTACAAATCTCAAACTGTACATTAAGCAGATTATATCTAACAGATATAGCAAACGCTTCGCACTTGGCCCATTTCCCTCATCTTTTCCTGCCAAATCCGAGCGACAGAAAGAGAGAATCCTATTTTTAGAAGGACAATTTCAGAAAATCAGCGGCGCTCAGATTTATCACTCGGCTGGTATTTCATTTCCAATGTTATCTCTCCAAGACCAATAAAATAAAGGCCCGGTTCAGAGTCAAATTATAGATAATCCCCTAACTTATTCAGTTAGCTTAAATCAATTTTATAGACTCCAGGTTTACTAATGCCGGGACGCAATTTATTACTTACGGGAGAGGAAAACAGATATGACGGACGTGCAAATTTATTACCGCGCGCTACGGCTGTTGTGTTTGTTTAAGAGGCAAATGACACCTAATAAAATGGCTTTATTTCCCTCTTAAAACGCCTAAGTGTCCCCATTATGAGGATTATTCCATTTCATTAACATCCTAGTTAAAGGGGGTATTCCAGGAAAAAAACTTTTTTTTTTTTATATATCTCAACTGGCTCCAGAGAGTTAAACAGATTTGTAAATGAATTCTATTAAAAAAAATCTTAATCCTTTCAATAATTATCAGCTGCTGAAGTTAAGTTGTTGTTTTCTGTCTGACAACAGTGCTCTCTGCTGACATCTCTGCTTGTCTTGGGAACTGCACAGAGTGGAAGAGGTTTGCTATGGGGATTTGCTTCTAACCTGGGCGGTTCCTGAGACAGGTGTCATCAGTGAGCACTTAGAGAGAAAAGAACAATTCAACTTCAGCAGCTCATAATTACTGAAAGGATTAAGATTTTTTAATAGAAGTAATTTACAAATCTGTTTAACTTTCTAGAGCCAGTTGATGATTAAAAGAAAAAAAAGTTTTTCCCCGGATAACCCCTTAAAATTTTCACTTACCCCCAGATATGGCGCCATCCTTGTCCGAAGGCTATGTCTGGTATTGATGCTTTAAAGGGGTACTCCACTGCCCCTGCGTCCAGAACGTTTGGTTCAGAACGCTGGGTGCGGGGGTCATGACATCACGGCCACCCCCCTCGTGAAGTCACACCCCCTCAATGCAAGTCTATGGGAGGGGGCGTGACGTGCGTCACGCCCCCACCCATAGACTTGCATTGAGGGGGCGTGGTGTGACGTCAAGACCCCCGCAGCCCGTACCCAGCATTCAGAACTAAATGTTCCAGACCCTGGGGCAGTGGAGTACCCCTTTAAAATCTACCTGTGAAAAATACAGAAGCGTTCCATAATGTAGTCGCCTGTCAATTATATGTCTAGAAATTTTTTGGGAAGCGCTTACCCGCCCTGTTACACTACAGGTATCATCCTGCTTTTTTACTGCTGTTATTTTACAATAACTGATGAAAAAAAACACGGATGCAATAACTGGTAATAACGGATGATAACTGGTGACCATTATCCGTTATTTTTAATGGTTTTTTTTTCTTAAAAAACCTGAAGTTGCTCATCCGTTATCACCAGTTACATCCGTTTTTTTTAATCAGATTTTTAACACTTTTTTGTAAAGCTGTGCTGAGCATGCTCAGTACAAAAAACGGATGTCAAAAAACCTGGACAATAACTGATGATAATAGCTGTATTTTTTTTTTTTTAACATCCGGTATAGAGGATCTGTCCTGTGTGGTGTAGTATAGAGGATCTCTCCCGTGTGGTGTAGTATAGAGGATCTGTCCTGTGTGGTGTAGTATAGAGGATCTCTCCTGTGTGGTGTAGTATAGAGGATCTGTCATGTGTGGTGTAGTATAGAGGATCTCTTCTGTGTGGTGTAGTATAGAGGATCTCTCCTGAGTGGTGTAGTATAGAGGATCTCTCCCGTGTGGTGTAGTATAGAGGATCTCTCCCGTGTGGTGTAGTATAGAGGATCTCTCCCGTGTGGTGTAGTATAGAGGATCTCTCCTGTGTAGTATAGAGGATCTGTCCTGTGTGGTGTAGTATAGAGGATCTGTCCTGTGTGGTGTAGTATAGAGGATCTGTCCTGTGTGGTGTAGTATAGAGGATCTGTCCTGTGTAGTATAGAGGATCTCTCCTGTGTGGTGTAGTATAGAGGATCTCTCCTGTGTGGTGTAGTATAGAGGATCTGTCCTGTGTGGTGTAGTATAGAGGATCTCTCCTGTGTGGTGTAGTATAGAGGATCTCTCCTGTGTGGTGTAGTATAGAGGATCTGTCCTGTGTGGTGTAGTATAGAGGATCTCTCCTGTGTGGTGAGGTATAGAGGATCTGTCCTGTGTGGTGTAGTATAGAGGATCTGTCCTGTGTGGTGTGGTATAGAGGATCTCTCCTGTGTGGTGTAGTATAGAGGATCTGTCCTGTGTGGTGTAGTATAGAGGATCTCTCCTGTGTGGTGTAGTATAGAGGATCTCTCCTGTGTGGTGTAGTATAGAGGATCTCTCCTGTGTGGTGTAGTATAGAGGATCTCTCCTGTGTAGTATAGAGGATCTCTCCTGTGTGGTGTAGTATAGAGGATCTCTCCTGTGTGGTGTAGTATAGAGGATCTGTCCTGTGTGGTGTAGTATAGAGGATCTGTCCTGTGTGGTGTAGTATAGAGGATCTCTCCTGTGTAGTATAGAGGATCTCTCCTGTGTGGTGTAGTATAGAGGATCTGTCCTGTGTGGTGTAGTATAGAGGATCTCTCCTGTGTGGTGTAGTATAGAGGATCTCTCCTGTGTGGTGTAGTATAGAGGATCTCTCCTGTGTGGTGTAGTATAGAGGATCTCTCCTGTGTGGTGTAGTATAGAGGATCTCTCCTGTGTGGTGTAGTATAGAGGATCTCTCCTGTGTGGTGTAGTATAGAGGATATCTCCTGTGTGGTGTAGTATAGAGGATCTCTCCTGTGTGGTGTAGTATAGAGGATCTCTCCTGTGTAGTGTAGTATAGAGGATCTCTCCTGTGTGGTGTAGTATAGAGGATCTGTCCTGTGTGGTGTAGTATAGAGGATCTCTCCTGTGTGGTGTAGTATAGAGGATCTCTCCTGTGTGGTGTAGTATAGAGGATCTCTCCTGTGTGGTGTAGTATAGAGGATCTCTCCTGTGTGGTGTAGTATAGAGGATCTGTCCTGTGTGGTGTAGTATAGAGGATCTCTCCCATGTAGTATAGAGGATCTCTCCTGTGTGGTGTAGTATAGAGGATCTCTCCTGTGTGGTGTAGTATAGAGGATCTCTCCTGTGTGGTGTAGTATAGAGGATCTGTCCTGTGTGGTGTAGTATAGAGGATCTGTCCTGTGTGGTGTAGTATAGAGGATCTGTCCTGTGTGGTGTAGTATAGAGGATCTGTCCTGTGTGGTGTAGTATAGAGGATCTCTCCTGTGTGGTGTAGTATAGAGGATCTCTCCTGTGTGGTGTAGTATAGAGGATCTCTCCCGTGTGGTGTAGTATAGAGGATCTCTCCCGTGTGGTGTAGTATAGAGGATCTCTCCCGTGTGGTGTAGTATAGAGGATCTCTCCCGTGTGGTGTAGTATAGAGGATCTGTCCCGTGTGGTGTAGTATAGGGGATCTGTCCTGTGTGGTGTAGTATAGAGGATCTCTCCTGTGTGGTGTAGTATAGAGGATCTGTCCTGTGTGGTGTAGTATAGAGGATCTCTCCTGTGTAGTATAGAGGATCTCTCCTGTGTAGTATAGAGGATCTCTCCTGTGTGGTGTAGTATAGAGGATCTCTCCTGTGTGGTGTAGTATAGAGGATCTCTCCTGTGTGGTGTAGTATAGAGGATCTCTCCTGTGTGGTGTAGTATAGAGGATCTGTCCTGTGTGGTGTAGTATAGAGGATCTGTCCTGTGTGGTGTAGTATAGAGGATCTGTCCTGTGTGGTGTAGTATAGAGGATCTCTCCTGTGTGGTGTAGTATAGAGGATCTCTCCTGTGTGGTGTAGTATACAGGATCTCTCCTGTATGGTGTAGTATAGAGGATCTCTCCTGTGTGGTGTAGTATAGAGGATCTCTCCTGTGTGGTGTAGTATAGAGGATCTCTCCTGTGTAGTATAGAGGATCTGTCCTGTGTGGTGTAGTATAGAGGATCTCTCCTGTGTGGTGTAGTATAGAGGATCTCTCCTGTGTAGTATAGAGGATCTGTCCTGTGTGGTGTAGTATAGAGGATCTCTCCTGTGTGGTGTAGTATAGAGGATCTCTCCTGTGTAGTATAGAGGATCTCTCCTGTGTGGTGTAGTATAGAGGATCTCTCCTGTGTGGTGTAGTATAGAGGATCTGTCCTGTGTGGTGTAGTATAGAGGATCTGTCCTGTGTAGTGTAGTATAGAGGATCTGTCCTGTGTGGTGTAGTATAGAGGATCTCTCCTGTGTGGTGTAGTATAGAGGATCTCTCCTGTGTGGTGTAGTATAGAGGATCTCTCCTGTGTGGTGTAGTATAGAGGATCTCTCCTGTGTGGTGTAGTATACAGAGGATCTCTCCTGTGTGGTGTAGTATAGAGGATCTGTCCTGTGTGGTGTAGTATAGAGGATCTCTCCTGTGTGGTGTAGTATAGAGGATCTCTCCTGTGTGGTGTAGTATACAGAGGATCTCTCCTGTGTGGTGTAGTATAGAGGATCTGTCCTGTGTGGTGTAGTATAGAGGATCTCTCCTGTGTGGTGTAGTATAGAGGATCTCTCCTGTGTAGTATAGAGGATCTGTCCTGTGTGGTGTAGTATAGAGGATCTCTCCTGTGTGGTGTAGTATAGAGGATCTCTCCTGTGTAGTATAGAGGATCTGTCCTGTGTGGTGTAGTATAGAGGATCTCTCCTGTGTGGTGTAGTATAGAGGATCTCTCCTGTGTAGTATAGAGGATCTCTCCTGTGTGGTGTAGTATAGAGGATCTCTCCTGTGTGGTGTAGTATAGAGGATCTGTCCTGTGTGGTGTAGTATAGAGGATCTGTCCTGTGTAGTGTAGTATAGAGGATCTGTCCTGTGTGGTGTAGTATAGAGGATCTCTCCTGTGTGGTGTAGTATAGAGGATCTCTCCTGTGTGGTGTAGTATAGAGGATCTCTCCTGTGTGGTGTAGTATAGAGGATCTCTCCTGTGTGGTGTAGTATAGAGGATCTGTCCTGTGAGGTGTAGTATAGAGGATCTGTCCTGTGTGGTGTAGTATAGAGGATCTCTCCTGTGTGGTGTAGTATAGAGGATCTCTCCTGTGTGGTGTAGTATAGAGGATCTCTCCTGTGTGGTGTAGTATAGAGGATCTGTCCTGTGTAGTGTAGTATAGAGGATCTGTCCTGTGTGGTGTAGTATAGAGGATCTGTCCTGTGTGGTGTAGTATAGAGGATCTGTCCTGTGTGGTGTAGTATAGAGGATCTGTCCTGTGTGGTGTAGTATAGAGGATCTCTCCTGTGTGGTGTAGTATGGAGGATCTCTCCTGTGTGGTGTAGTATGGAGGATCTGTCCTGTGTGGTGTAGTATAGAGGATCTGTCCTGTGTGGTGTAGTATAGAGGATCTGTCCTGTGTGGTGTAGTATAGAGGATCTCTCCTGTGTGGTGTAGTATAGAGGATCTCTCCTGTGTGGTGTAGTATAGAGGATCTGTCCTGTGTGGTGTAGTATAGAGGATCTCTCCTGTGTAGTATAGAGGATCTCTCCTGTGTAGTATAGAGGATCTCTCCTGTGTGGTGTAGTATAGAGGATCTGTCCTGTGTGGTGTAGTATAGAGGATCTGTCCTGTGTGGTGTAGTATAGAGGATCTGTCCCGTGTGGTGTAGTATAGAGGATCTGTCCCGTGTGGTGTAGTATAGAGGATCTGTCCTGTGTGGTGTAGTATAGCGGATCTCTCCCGTGTGGTGTAGTATAGAGGATCTGTCCTGTGTGGTGTAGTATAGAGGATCTCTCCTGTGTGGTGTAGTATAGACGATCTGTCCTGTGTGGTGTAGTATAGAGGATCTCTCCTGTGTGGTGTAGTATAGACGATCTGTCCTGTGTGGTGTAGTATAGAGGATCTGTCCTGTGTGGTGTAGTATAGAGGATCTGTCCTGTGTGGTGTAGTATAGAGGATCTCTCCTGTGTGGTGTAGTATAGAGGATCTCTCCTGTGTGGTGTAGTATAGAGGATCTCTCCTGTGTGGTGTAGTATAGAGGATCTCTCCTGTGTGGTGTAGTATAGAGGATCTGTCCTGTGTGGTGTAGTATAGAGGATCTGTCCTGTGTGGTGTAGTATAGAGGATCTCTCCTGTGTGGTGTAGTATAGAGGATCTCTCCTGTGTAGTATAGAGGATCTCTCCTGTGTGGAATAGTATAGAGGATCTCTCCTGTGTGGTGTAGTATAGAGGATCTCTCCTGTGTGGTGTAGTATAGAGGATCTGTCCTGTGTGGTGTAGTATAGAGGATCTGTCCTGTGTGGTGTAGTATAGAGGATCTCTCCTGTGTGGTGTAGTATAGAGGATCTCTCCTGTGTGGTGTAGTATACGGAGGATCTCTCCTGTGTGGTGTAGTATACAGAGGATCTCTCCTGTGTGGTGTAGTATAGAGGATCTCTCCTGTGTAGTATAGAGGATCTCTCCTGTGTAGTATAGAGGATCTCTCCTGTGTGGTGTAGTATAGAGGATCTCTCCTGTGTGGTGTAGTATAGAGGATCTCTCCTGTGTGGTGTAGTATAGAGGATCTCTCCTGTGTGATGTAGTATAGGGGATCTCTCCTGTGTGGTGTAGTATAGAGGATCTCTCCTGTGTGGTGTAGTATAGAGGATCTCTCCTGTGTGGTGTAGTATAGAGGATCTGTCCTGTGTGGTGTAGTATAGAGGATCTGTCCTGTGTGGTGTAGTATAGAGGATCTCTCCCGTGTGGTGTAGTATAGAGGATCTCTCCCGTGTGGTGTAGTATAGAGGATCTCTCCTGTGTAGTGTAGTATAGAGGATCTCTCCTGTGTAGTGTAGTATAGAGGATCTCTCCTGTGTGGTGTAGTATAGAGGATCTCTCCTGTGTGGTGTAGTATAGAGGATCTCTCCTGTGTAGTATAGAGGATCTGTCCTGTGTGGTGTAGTATAGAGGATCTCTCCTGTGTGGTGTAGTATAGAGGATCTCTCCTGTGTGGTGTAGTATAGAGGATCTCTCCTGTGTGGTGTAGTATAGAGGATCTCTCCTGTGTGGTGTAGTATAGAGGATCTCTCCTGTGTGGTGTAGTATAGAGGATCTGTCCTGTGTGGTGTAGTATAGAGGATCTCTCCTGTGTGGTGTAATATAGAGGATCTCTCCTGTGTGGTGTAGTATAGAGGATCTCTCCTGTGTGGTGTAGTATAGAGGATCTCTCCTGTGTGGTGTAGTATAGAGGATCTCTCCTGTGTGGTGTAGTATAGAGGATCTCTCCTGTGTGGTGTAGTATAGAGGATCTGTCCTGTGTGGTGTAGTATAGAGGATCTCTCCTGTGTGGTGTAGTATAGAGGATCTGTCCTGTGTGGTGTAGTATAGAGGATCTGTCCTGTGTGGTGTAGTATAGAGGATCTCTCCTGTGTAGTATAGAGGATCTCTCCTGTGTAGTATAGAGGATCTCTCCTGTGTAGTATAGAGGATCTCTCCTGTGTGGTGTAGTATAGAGGATCTCTCCTGTGTGGTGTAGTATAGAGGATCTCTCCTGTGTGGTGTAGTATAGAGGATCTGTCCTGTGTGGTGTAGTATAGAGGATCTGTCCTGTGTGGTGTAGTATAGAGGATCTCTCCTGTGTGGTGTAGTATAGAGGATCTCTCCTGTGTGGTGTAGTATAGAGGATCTCTCCTGTGTGGTGTAGTATAGAGGATCTGTCCTGTGTGGTGTAGTATAGAGGATCTGTCCTGTGTGGTGTAGTATAGAGGATCTGTCCTGTGTGGTGTAGTATAGAGGATCTCTCCTGTGTGGTGTAGTATAGAGGATCTGTCCTGTGTGGTGTAGTATAGAGGATCTCTCCTGTGTGGTGTAGTATAGAGGATCTGTCCTGTGTGGTGTAGTATAGAGGATCTGTCCTGTGTGGTGTAGTATAGAGGATCTCTCCTGTGTGGTGTAGTATAGAGGATCTCTCCTGTGTGGTGTAGTATAGAGGATCTCTCCTGTGTTGTGTAGTATACAGAGGATCTCTCCTGTGTGGTGTAGTATAGAGGATCTGTCCTGTGTGGTGTAGTATAGAGGATCTCTCCTGTGTGGTGCAGTATAGAGGATCTCTCCTGTGTGGTGTAGTATAGAGGATCTCTCCTGTGTGGTGTAGTATAGAGGATCTGTCCTGTGTAGTGTAGTATAGAGGATCTCTCCTGTGTGGTGTAGTATAGAGGATCTCTCCTGTGTGGTGTAGTATAGAGGATCTCTCCTGTGTGGTGTAGTATAGAGGATCTCTCCTGTGTGGTGTAGTATAGAGGATCTCTCCCGTGTGGTGTAGTATAGAGGATCTCTCCTGTGTGGTGTAGTATAGAGGATCTCTCCTGTGTGGTGTAGTATAGAGGATCTGTCCTGTGTGGTGTAGTATAGAGGATCTCTCCTGTGTGGTGTAGTATAGAGGATCTGTCCTGTGTGGTGTAGTATAGAGGATCTCTCCTGTGTGGTGTAGTATAGAGGATCTGTCCTGTGTGGTGTAGTATAGAGGATCTGTCCTGTGTAGTATAGAGGATCTCTCCTGTGTAGTATAGAGGATCTCTCCTGTGTGGTGTAGTATAGAGGATCTGTCCTGTGTGGTGTAGTATAGAGGATCTGTCCTGTGTGGTGTAGTATAGAGGATCTGTCCTGTGTGGTGTAGTATAGAGGATCTGTCCTGTGTGGTGTAGTATAGAGGATCTGTCCTGTGTGGTGTAGTATAGAGGATCTCTCCTGTGTGGTGTAGTATAGAGGATCTCTCCCGTGTGGTGTAGTATAGAGGATCTCTCCCGTGTGGTGTAGTATAGAGGATCTCTCCTGTGTGGTGTAGTATAGAGGATCTGTCCTGTGTGGTGTAGTATAGAGGATCTCTCCTGTGTGGTGCAGTATAGAGGATCTCTCCTGTGTGGTGTAGTATAGAGGATCTCTCCTGTGTGGTGTAGTATAGAGGATCTGTCCTGTGTAGTGTAGTATAGAGGATCTCTCCTGTGTGGTGTAGTATAGAGGATCTCTCCTGTGTGGTGTAGTATAGAGGATCTCTCCTGTGTGGTGTAGTATAGAGGATCTCTCCTGTGTTGTGTAGTATACAGAGGATCTCTCCTGTGTGGTGTAGTATAGAGGATCTGTCCTGTGTGGTGTAGTATAGAGGATCTCTCCTGTGTGGTGTAGTATAGAGGATCTGTCCTGTGTGGTGTAGTATAGAGGATCTCTCCTGTGTGGTGCAGTATAGAGGATCTCTCCTGTGTGGTGTAGTATAGAGGATCTCTCCTGTGTGGTGTAGTATAGAGGATCTGTCCTGTGTAGTGTAGTATAGAGGATCTCTCCTGTGTGGTGTAGTATAGAGGATCTCTCCTGTGTGGTGTAGTATAGAGGATCTCTCCTGTGTGGTGTAGTATAGAGGATCTCTCCTGTGTTGTGTAGTATACAGAGGATCTCTCCTGTGTGGTGTAGTATAGAGGATCTGTCCTGTGTGGTGTAGTATAGAGGATCTCTCCTGTGTGGTGCAGTATAGAGGATCTCTCCTGTGTGGTGTAGTATAGAGGATCTCTCCTGTGTGGTGTAGTATAGAGGATCTGTCCTGTGTGGTGTAGTATAGAGGATCTCTCCTGTGTGGTGTAGTATAGAGGATCTCTCCCGTGTGGTGTAGTATAGAGGATCTCTCCCGTGTGGTGTAGTATAGAGGATCTCTCCTGTGTGGTGTAGTATAGAGGATCTGTCCTGTGTGGTGTAGTATAGAGGATCTCTCCTGTGTGGTGTAGTATAGAGGATCTGTCCTGTGTGGTGTAGTATAGAGGATCTCTCCTGTGTGGTGTAGTATAGAGGATCTGTCCTGTGTGGTGTAGTATAGAGGATCTCTCCTGTGTGGTGTAGTATAGAGGATCTCTCCTGGGTGGTGTAGTATATAGAATCTCTCCTGTGTGGTGTAGTATAGAGGATCTGTCCTGTGTAGTATAGAGGATCTCTCCTGTGTAGTATAGAGGATCTCTCCTGTGTGGTGTAGTATAGAGGATCTGTCCTGTGTGGTGTAGTATAGAGGATCTCTCCTGTGTGGTGTAGTATAGAGGATCTGTCCTGTGTGGTGTAGTATAGAGGATCTGTCCTGTGTGGTGTAGTATAGAGGATCTGTCCTGTGTAGTATAGAGGATCTCTCCTGTGTAGTATAGAGGATCTCTCCTGTGTGGTGTAGTATAGAGGATCTCTCCTGTGTAGTATAGAGGATCTCTCCTGTGTAGTATAGAGGATCTCTCCTGTGTGGTGTAGTATAGAGGATCTGTCCTGTGTGGTGTAGTATAGAGGATCTCTCCTGTGTGGTGTAGTATAGAGGATCTCTCCTGTGTGGTGTAGTATAGAGGATCTCTCCTGTGTGGTGTAGTATAGAGGATCTCTCCTGTGTGGTGTAGTATAGAGGATCTGTCCTGTGTAGTGTAGTATAGAGGATCTGTCCTGTGTGGTGTAGTATAGAGGATCTCTCCTGTGTGGTGTTATATAGAGGATCTCTCCTGTGTGGTGTAGTATAGAGGATCTCTCCTGTGTGGTGTAGTATAGAGGATCTCTCCTGTGTGGTGTAGTATAGAGGATCTCTCCTGTGTGGTGTAGTATAGAGGATCTCTCCTGTGTGGTGTAGTATAGAGGATCTCTCCTGTGTGGTGTAGTATAGAGGATCTGTCCTGTGTAGTGTAGTATAGAGGATCTGTCCTGTGTGGTGTAGTATAGAGGATCTCTCCTGTGTGGTGTTATATAGAGGATCTCTCCTGTGTGGTGTAGTATAGAGGATCTGTCCTGTGTGGTGTAGTATAGATGATCTCTCCTGTGTGGTGTAGTATAGAGGATCTGTCCTGTGTGGTGTAGTATAGATGATCTCTCCTGTGTGGTGTAGTATAGAGGATCTGTCCTGTGTGGTGTAGTATAGAGGATCTCTCCTGTGTGGTGTAGTATAGAGGATCTGTCCTGTGTAGTGTAGTATAGAGGATCTGTCCTGTGTGGTGTAGTATAGAGGATCTCTCCTGTGTGGTGTTATATAGAGGATCTCTCCTGTGTGGTGTAGTATAGAGGATCTGTCCTGTGTGGTGTAGTATAGATGATCTCTCCTGTGTGGTGTAGTATAGAGGATCTGTCCTGTGTGGTGTAGTATAGAGGATCTCTCCTGTGTGGTGTAGTATAGAGGATCTGTCCTGTGTAGTGTAGTATAGAGGATCTGTCCTGTGTGGTGTAGTATAGAGGATCTCTCCTGTGTGGTGTTATATAGAGGATCTCTCCTGTGTGGTGTAGTATAGAGGATCTGTCCTGTGTGGTGTAGTATAGATGATCTCTCCTGTGTAGTATAGAGGATCTCTCCTGTGTGGTGTAGTATAGAGGATCTGTCCTGTGTGGTGTAGTATAGATGATCTCTCCTGTGTGGTGTAGTATAGAGGATCTCTCCTGTGTGGTGTAGTATAGAGGATCTGTCCTGTGTAGTATAGAGGATCTGTCCTGTGTGATCAGTATAAGGTTAGAATACCCCTTTAAGCTCCCGGTTGGCGCTCTCGGCAGGACATGGACAGGACTGGGAGGTAACAGTCAGACTAAGATTTGTTGTTCGGCATGTGAAGGGTTAAACCTTTACACGGGAGAATTAATATCTCTAAATTACATTATCCTGACACTTCTGGTGACAAACTGGAGAGGAGAAAAGAAGAGAAGCTGCCGGAACTTTTCATTTCGTGTCATCAAATTGTAACATGATTTACAAATTTAGGAGGCGTCTTGAAGGGCTCACTGCAAGGTGAAAGTGTCTGGCAGCGGTAATTCTCATCACAACTTACAGAGACGCACTGAAGTGTCTGCAGAGAAAAATAGACTCTTAAGATGAAGTAAACACTTGTTCTGCCTTTCGCCTGCACTTCTGGATTTCCCCGGTCGCCGCCGCCGCTGCTGCTGCGTAATCTATATTTGCACAGGCTGATAATACAGACAATGCATAAAATATGGATAGTTCAGGAATGTGCGACGCATCTGGGGCGAATACAGCCGGAGCCCTGCTATAAAATCTGCAGCCACCTCGCCTTATTTATCTATTATTCTGCTTCTTGAATAACACAGAGTATGAAGCGGTGTTAAAGGGGTAGTCCGGGATCAGAAAAGTGGATTTAAAGGGGTACTCTGCCCCTAGACATCTTATTCCCTATCCAAAGGATAGGGGACAAGTTGTCTGATCTTTAGGGACCCCCACGGTCTTGGCTGCAGCACCCAAGACATCCGATGCACGGAGCGAACTTCACGGCCACTCCCCACTCGTGATGTCAAGGCCATGCCCCCTCAATGCAAGTCTATGGGAGGGGGCGTGACGGTAGTTCTTCAGCTATTGTTTGTGTGTCTCTATGAGGAGTCCAAATACAGATAGTGAGGCCGGGCAAGTAGAGCTCTGTACACTGGGGGGGATGACGTGATATAAGGCCGTGGACATGTGAAATCGGGGTGATAGACATGAAATGAGGGTGTGGACATTAACCCCTTAAAGACCAGGCCATTTTATACCTTAAGGACCGGAGCGTTTTTTGCACATCTGACCACTGTCACTTTAAACATTAATAAATCTGATGCTTTTAGTTATCATTCTGATTCCGAGATTGTTTTTTCGTGACATATTCTACTTTAACTTAGTGATAAAATTTTATGGTAACTTGCATCCTTTCCAAAATTTGATGAAAAAAATGAAAATTTAGCATTTTTCTAACTTTGAAGCTCTCTGCTTGTAAGGAAAATGGATATTCAAAATATATTTTTTTTGGGTTCACATATACAATATGTCTACTTTATGTTTGCATCATAAAATTTATGAGTTTTTACTTTTGGAAGACACCAGAGGGCTTCAAAGTTCAGCAGCAATTTGGAAATTTTTCACAAAATTTTCAAACTCACTATTTTTCAGGGACCAGTTCAGTTTTGAAGTGGATTTCAAGGGTCTTCTGGTTAGAAATACCCCATAAAAGACCCCATTATAAAAACTACACCCCCCAAAGTATTCAAAATGACATTCAGTAAGTGTATTAACCCTTTAGGTGTTTCACAGGAATAGCAGAAAAGTGAAGGAGAAAATTCAAAATCTTCATTTTTTACACTCGCATGTTCTTGTAGACCCAATTTTTGAATTTTTGCAAGGGGTAAAAAGGAGAAAATTTTTACTTGTATTTGAAACCCAATTTCTCTCGAGTAAGCACATACCTCATATGTCTATGTTAATTGTTCGGCGGGCGCAGTAGAGGGCTCAGAAGGGAAGGAGCGACAAATGGTTTTTGGGGGGCATGTCACCTTTAGGAAGCCCCTATGGTGCCAGGACAGCAAAAAAAAAACCACATGGCATACCATTTTGGAAACTAGACCCCTCAGGGAACATAACAAGGGGTAAAGTGAACCTTAATACCCTACAGGTGATTCACGACTTTTGCATATGTAAAAAAAATATATATTTTTTTTACCTAAAATGCTTGGTTTCCCAAAAATTTTACATTTTTAAAAAGGGTAATAGCGGAAAATACCCCCCAAAATTTGAAGCCCAATTTCTCCCGATTCAGAAAACACCCCATATGGGGGTGAAAAGTGCTCTGCTGGCGCACTACAGGTCTCAGAAGAGAAGGAGTAACATTTGGCTTTTTGAAAGCAAATTTTGCTCTGGGGGCATGCCGCATTTAGGAAGCCCCTATGGTGCCAGAACAGCAAAAAAAAACCACATGGCATACCATTTTGGAAACTAGACCCCTCAGGGAACGTAACAAGGGGTAAAGTGAACCTTAATACCCTACAGGTGTTTCACGACTTTTGCATATGTAAAAAAATATATATTTTTTTTTACCTAAAATGCTTGTTTCCCCAAAAATTTTACATTTTTTAAAAGGGTAATAGCAGAAAATACCCCCCAAAATTTGTTAGGCAATTTCTCCCGAGTACGGCGATACCCCATATGTGACCCTAAACTGTTGCCTTGAAATACAACAGGGCTCCAAAGTGAGAGTGCCATGCGCATTTGAGGCCTAAATTAGGGACTTGCATAGGGGTGGACATAGGGGTATTCTACGCCAGTGATTCCCAAACAGGGTGCCTCCAGCTTTTGTAAAATTCCCAGCATGCCTAGACAGTCAATGGCTATCTGGCAATACTGGGAGTAGTTGTTTTGCAACAGCAGGAGGCTCCGTTTTGGAAACAGTGGCGTACCAGACGTTTTTCATTTTTATTGGGGAGGGGGGCTGTGTAGGGGTATGTGTATATGTAGTGTTTTTTACTTTTTATTTTATTGTGTGTTAGTGTAGTGTAGTGTTTTTAGGGTACAGTCACACGGGCGGGGGTTCATAGTAGTTTCTCGCTGGCAGTTTGAGCTGCGGCAGAAATTTTGCCGCACCTCAAACTTGCAGCCGGATACTTACTGTAATCCTCCGCCCATGTGAGTGTACCCTGTACGTTCACATTGGGGGGGGGGGGGACATCCAGCTGTTGCAAAACTACAACTCCCAGCATGTATGGTCTATCAGTGCATGCTGGGAGTTGTAGTTTTGCAACAGCTGGAGGCACACTGGTTGTGAAACACCGAGTTTGGTAACAAACTCAGTGTTTTGCAACCAGTGTGCCTTCAGCTGTTGCAAAAGCTACAATCCCCAGCATGTACGGACAGCGGAAGGGCATGCTGGGTGTTGTAGTTATGCAACAGCTGGAGGCATACTACTTTGGCTGGGGATGCTGGGGATTGTAGTTATGCAACAGCTGGAGACACACTGGTTTGCTACTTAACTCAGTGTGCCTTCAGCTGTTGCAAAACTACAACTCTCAGCAGTCACTGACAGCCAACGGGCATGCTGGGAGTTGTAGTTATGCAACCACCAGATGCACCACTACAACTCCCAGCATGCACTTTAGCTGATTGTGCAAGCTGGGAGTTGTAGTTATACAACAGCTGAAGGTACACTTTTCCATAGAAAGAATGTGCCTCCAGCTGTTGCAAAACTACAAGTCCCAGCATGCCCATAAGGGAATTCTGGGAGTTGTGGTGGTCTGCCTCCTGCTGTTGCATAACTACAGCTCCCAGCATGCCCTTTTTGCATGCTGGGAGCTGTTGCTAAGCAACAGCAGGAGGCTGTCACTCACCTCCAACGATCCTCGCCGCACAGGTCAGTCCCTCGTCGTCGCCGCCGCCGCTGCTCCTGGGGCCCCGATCCCAACATTGACGCCGGGGATCGGGGTCCCCAGCACCCGGGGTGCACGTCCCGCACCCGCTCACGTCCTCCGGAAGAGGGGCGGAGCGGGTTGCGGGAGTGACACCCGCAGCAGGCGCCCTGATTGGTCGGCCGGTAATCCGGCCGACGAATCAGGGCGATCGTGAGGTGGCACCAGTGCCACCTCACCCCTGCTGGGTCTGGCTGTTCGGGGCCGTCAGAGACGGCCTCGATCAGCCAGTAATTCCGGGTCACCGGGTCACTGGAGACTCGATTGACCCGGAATCCGCCGCAGATCGCTGGACTGAATTGCCCAGCGATCTGCGGCCATCGCTGACATGGGGGGTCATAATGACCCCCCTGGGCGATATGCCCCGATGCCTGCTGAACGATTTCAGCAGGCATCGGGCACCGGCTCCGCTCCAGATGGTTGCGGGGGGCCGGTAAAACACATGACGTTCTCATACGTCATGTGTCCTTAAGGACTCGGAAATGGAGACGTATGAGAACGTCATGTGTCCTTAAGGGGTTAAAAGGGGTACTCCGGTGGCGAACTTTTTTTTTTTAAATCAATTGATGCCAAAAAGTTAAATAGATTTGTAAATGACTTCTATTAAAAAATCTTTACCCTTCAAGTACTTTTTAGCAGCTGTATACTACAGAGGAAATTATTTTCTTTTAAAATTTCTTTTTTGTCTTGTCCACAGTGCTCTCTACTGACACCTAATGCCAGTTTCAGGAACTGTCCAGAGCAGAGCAGGAGAAAATCCCCAATAGCAAACCTATGCTGCTCTGGAGAGTTCCTGACATGGACAGAGGTGTCAGCAGAGAGCACTGTGGGCAAGACAAAAAAGAAATTCAAAAAGAAAAGCATTTCCTCTGTAGCATACAGCTGCTAAAAATACTGGAAGGATAAAGATTTTTAATAGAAGTAATTTACAAATCAGTTTAAACTTTCTGGCACCAGTTCATTTAAAAAATATATATATATATATATATGTTTTCCACCGGAGTACCCCTTTAAATAGGGGAAGGACCTGAAATTGGGGGATGGATGTGAAATGGGTGTGGTTGTTAGATGGGGGAAATGTGAAATGGGGGGGGGATTGGATATGAAATTGAGGGATTTCACCATTTGTTTATTATATCGCAATTAGAGATGAGCGAACTTACAGTAAATTCGATTCGTCACAAACTTCTCGGCTCGGCAGTTGATGGCTTTTCCTGCGTAAATTAGTTCAGCTTTCAGGTGCTCCGGTGGGCTGGAAAAGGTGGATACAGTCCTAGGAAAGAGTCTCCTAATACTGTATCCACCTTTTCCAGCCCACCGGAGCACCAGAAAGCTGAACTAATTTATGCAGGAAAAGTCATCAACTGCCGAGCCGAGAAGTTCGTGACGAATCGAATTTACTGTAAGTTCGCTCATCTCTAATCGCAATGTTTAACTCTATAATGGAAAAATCGCACACATTTTCCCCAAATCGTGCAGCCCTACCCGAAATGATCCAAACTGTGGACACATCTCTACAATGTGTAAAAAAAAAAAAAAGTTTTTTTTTAAAGCGACAGTGCTCAATTAAAGTCTAGGCCTATAGGACTATTAGCCTTTGTAAACTGCATAGATGTTTACAGACTGGTACAGCAGAACAGTTTTTTTTCCAAATTTAGCCGAATTGCACAGAATGGTGGTCAAAAAAAATCCCCAAAAATGACTGGTCCTGCAAAACCTTGATACTTGTGTCAGCTGTAAACTAAAACTTTATTTGTATTATAAATGGCCTTTAGTTTTTCCCCGTTTGTCGCTCTTCCCTTGTAAGTTTCTTTGATCATTTATGTGCAGGATCTTGGCCATGTATTTATAGCCCGATAACTTTGTGACCCTGCAGAACTCTTACATTTCCCCTTAGAAAGCGAGAATGAAAACTTCTTATGATTAAAAACAATCCTAACAAGATGGTTCTTTATAAAGAGAATAATGAGTCTCCAGACGGGACTCTTTGTACTCCACGACTCGCCGGAGCGGTGATTACATAGTCTTATACACATTATTAAGCGCCGGCGTTACACAACAATCCTATAATGATGGCGGCGCTACCTGTTGGGCGCTCCGTGTCTTCGGGGACGCATCAGAAATAGTATCTGAGCTCTATATTTCTTATGACGGCGCCGTAATTAGCGCAATCTGTAAACTAGAGCGATCGGTGACACAGAACATTCTATCAAGTTGGAAGCAGTCTGGAGTATGAAATACAACTTTTATTCTTTGCTCATCCCATAGAGCAGTGTTTCCCATCCAGGGTGCCTTCAGCTGTTGAAAACTACAACTCCCAGCATGCCCGGACAGCCAAAGGCTGTTGGTTGGGAAACACTGCCAAAGAGATAGCAGCAGTACACAGAGCTGGAGGGGAGGTGTATAACTACTATATATCCTGATCCCAGAGAGATAGAAGCTGCAGTATACAGATAGAGCTGGAGGGGAGGTGTATAACTACTATATACCCTGATCCCATAGAATTAGCAGCAGCAGTATACAGATAGAGCTGGAGGGGAGGTGTATAACTACTATATATCCTGATCCTATAGAGATAGCAGCAGTATACAGATAGAGCTGGAGGGAGGTGTATAACTACTATGTATCCTGATCACATAGAGATTGCAGCAGTATACAGATACAGCTGAAGGGGAGATCTATAACTACTATGTATCATGTTCCCATAGAGATAGCATGTTTATATTCTTTTGTTCTTTCTTTTTTTAAATTGTAAAATTAGAATGCAACTAAACTTGTCGGGTGAATGAATATGATTTACCCTCAAACTACATCTTGTATTTATGGGAATTCTCCAATGAAAAATAATTCTCTGGAGATAGCAACAGCAGTATACAGATAGAGCTGGGGGGAGGTGTATGTATGTATGTATCATGATCCCATAGAGATAGCAGCAGCAGTATAAAGATAGTAATTATACACCTCCCCCAGCTCTATCTGTATACTGCTGCTGCTATATCTATGGGATCATGATACATAGTCATTATACACCTCCCCCAGATCTATGTACCATGTTCCCATAGAGCTAGCAGCAGCAGTACACGGATAGAGCGGGGGAGGTGTATAACTACTGGATATCATGTTCTCATAGAGATAGCAGCAGTATACAGATAGAGCTGGGGTAGGTGTATAACTACTATATATATCCTGATCCTATAGAGATAGCAGCAGCAGTACACAGACAGATCGGGGGGAGGTGTATAACTACTATGTATCATGATCCCATAGAGATAGCAGCAGCAGTATACAGATAGAGCTGGGGGAGGTGTATAACTACTATGTACCATGATAGCAGCAGTATACAGATAGAGCTGGAGGGGAGGTGTATAACTACTAGCAGCAGCAGTAAACAGAGAGCTGGGGGGAGGTGTATAACTAATATGTATCATGATCCCATAGAGATAGCAGCAGCAGTATACAGACAGATTCGGGGGGGGGGGGGGGGGGGAGGTGTATAACTACTATGTATCATGATCCCATAGAGATAGCAGCAGCAGTATACAGATAGAGCTGGGGGAGGTGTAGTTGTTGAGAGGGAGGCATGCAGTGGAGAGTTGCACAACTGAATGAGTCTGTGACATCACGTCATGTATAATGGAATACATCTCACCTCCCAGCCTTCCATCTCCAGGCCCTTCTTTCCATACACATCATAGATCGCTCTGGATTGAGGATCACTAAGTACTGCAAATGAGAAAAACACAGGAGTTAATGGTGAGCAAATGCAACAAACTCTAAAAAACAGGTCATAAATTACAGAGTTAATGTTGACGAACTTCTAAGAAAGAGGCGAGTACATCTTACACATTTATTGGACACAACAAAAATTAAATGTTTCCCCAGGTACAATCCAGGGAAGAGTTCTGCCATTTACTTACTTAGTATGATGCCCCTTGTGTTCTCAGTGTATAGTAATATACAGGTCTCCCTACTGATCTGAGTGCTGGAGGACAACGCTCAGTCATTACCATAATAACCAGTGGACAACGCTCAGTCATTACCATAATAACCAGAGGACAACGCTCAGTCATTACCATAATAACCAGAGGACAACGCTCAGTCATTACCATAATAACCAGAGGACAATGCTCAGTCATTACCAAAATAACCAGAGGACAACGCTCAGTCATTACCATAATAACCAGAAGACAACGCTCAGTCATTACCATAATAACCAGAAGACAACGCTCAGTCATTACCATAATAACCAGAGGACAACGCTCAGTCATTACCATAATAACCAGAGGACAACGCTCAGTCATTACCATAATAACCGGAGGACAACGCTCAGTCATCACCATAATAACCAGAGGACAAAGCTCAGTCATCACCATAATAACCAGAGGACAACGCTCAGTCATCACCATAATAACCAGAGGACAACGCTCAGTCATCACCATAATAACCAGAGGACAACGCTCAGTCATCACCATAATAACCAGAGGACAACGCTCAGTCATCACCATAATAACCAGAGGACAATGCTCAGTCATCACCATAATAACCAGAGGACAACGCTCAGTCATTACCATAATAACCAGAGGACAATGCTCAGTCATCACCAGAATAACCAGAGGACAACGCTCAGTCATCACCATAATAACCAGAGGACAATGCTCAGTCATCACCAGAATAACCAGAGGATAACGCTCAGTCATCACCATAATAATCAGAGGACAACGCTCAGTCATCACCATAATAACCAGAGGACAATGCTCAGTCATTACCAGAGGACAACGCTCAGTCATCACCATAATAACCAGAGGACAACGCTCAGTCATTACCAGAATAACCAGAGGATAACGCTCAGTCATCACCATAATAATCAGAGGACAACGCTCAGTCATCACCATAATAACCAAAGGACAATGCTCAGTCATTACCAGAGGACAACGCTCAGTCATCACCATAATAACCAGAGGACAATGCTCAGTCATTACCAGAGGACAACGCTCAGTCATCACCATAATAACCAGAGGACAACGCTCAGTCATTACCATAATAACCAGAGGACAACGCTCAGTCATTACCATAATAACCAGAGGACAACGCTCAGTCATTACCATAATAACCAGAGGACAACGCTCAGTCATCACCATAATAACCAGAGGACAACGCTCAGTCATTACCATAATAACCAGAGAATAACGCTCAGTCATTACCATAATAACCAGAGGACAACGCTCAGTCATCACCATAATAACCAGAGGACAACGCTCAGCATTACCATAATAACCAGAGGACAACGCTCAGTCATCACCATAATAACCAGAGGACAACGCTCAGTCATCACCATAATAACCAGAGGACAACGCTCAGTCATCACCATAATAACCAGAGGACAACGCTCAGTCATTACCATAATAACCAGAGAATAACGCTCAGTCATTACCATAATAACCACCTCTCTGTATAGTGACCCTCTGTTTATTGCAGGCCAACCATACAACAGACTTCTGCTAGTTAGGGAGGAGCGAGGCCTCTGCAGTAATATGGTGGTACTGCTTCCACACACACATACACACACACAGTGATCCCTCAACTTACAATAGTTTCAACATACAATGGTCTATTCTGGACCATTGTAACTTGAAACCAGACTCAACATACAATGTACATGGATGGAAGAACTGACCAATCAGAATGAGCATTTTACTGGTAAAACACCTGTATTACTGAAGTGTATGCACTGACTGGTGTCTGGTAGCGCCTCCCTACAGTACAGGGAGGTATTACATGTTCTGTGCTACTCTTTACCTGTGCCAGGGTTAGCTGCTCCTTTGGACACCAAGTAAGGGGCGGCTCCATTTTACTTCTTTAGGACATAGCGTGTACTGTACAGGACCCTGAAGAAGCTCCTGTCCTCTACATAGACAGTGATTACAGCTCCAGAAGATCTTTCTTACTTTTATATGTAAGTATTTGCTTAATCTGTATTACTTATCTACTTATTTTTCTTTAATCCTCACTTTTTTGGATGACATTTTGGGGCTTCAGAACCAATTACCAGTTATGCATAGAGTTCTGGTCTCAACATACAATGGTTTCAACAAACAATGGTTGTCCTGGAACCAATTAATATTGTAACTTGAGGGCCAACTGTGTGTGTGTATATATATATATATATATATATATATATATATATATATATACACACACACACACATATATATATATATATACACACATATATATACACACACACACACACATACTGATCCCATTGAGATAGCAGCACCAGTATACAGAGAGCTGGAATAAAGGTTTATACTATATATCCTGATCTCCTAGATATAGCAGCAGTATACAGATAGAGCTTGAGGGGGAGGTGTGTAACTACTATATATCCTGATCCCATAGAGACAGCAGCAGCAGTATATAGATAGAGCTAGAGGGAAGGTATATATCTACTATATCTCTTGATGGAGAATTTGCATGCTAAAAAAAAATTCTGGAGTGCTTCTTTAAACAAAAACAAAAAATATATAAAGTGGTATGAATGGGAGGGAAAAGCAACAACAAACTAACAAAGATAGCGGCGGTATAATCAGTGCGGCTGCTCAGATCAACATCACTTTGATTCCTGTAGATCTGCCATGGATGGGTAACATTCCGCCTGATAAGGATGCCTTGTCTTTACATTAATTCATCATCCGCCTCCCTCTGAAGCTGTCGGGCTCGGCCATTAAAAACACATTTCAAGGCAAGATGGCAAACAGGACTCCTGACGCACTTTCACCGCTCCCGATCTCCGGGCTGCCGTACACCATGTTCACGGATTCTTTCGCTGCCTAATTACCAGACAATGACTTGTGAGCTTTCAAAACCCGACCCTGCTAAGAAATATGGGCAATTAACAAAAAATATATACATATATACAAAGCCCAGAGTATTCCTTCCAGGGGGCTATATGTGAAACTTTTGGGGAAGGGGGGTGTTAAAACTTGAGATAATCACTGAATGAGTAATTTTACAGCTGAACATTCTAAAACTACGTAAAAAGTTGGGTAATTTCGTGAATACTTTGTGTTTCTGTTTTTTTTTTTTATGATATAAACATACAACAAACTGCTGCACAAACCTCCATAAACTGCTGAGGATAGGAGCAGTCAGCAGGTCAGAAAGAAGCAGAAAGTCTTGGCTTATAGGCCCGGTCACCGCTGCGACCTCTGCGACCCCTATAGCTACAACACTGGTGAGGGCATAAGTCAGTGTTTCCCAACCATAGAGCAGACAGATGTTGCAAAACTACAATTTCCAGCAAGTCCTGACAGCTTTTCAGTTTTTTGGGGTCAAATTAAATTTAAGTTATAAATATACAACGAAATGCTTCATCTCCATAAGTTGCTGAGGATAGGAGCATTAGGGTGCGTTCACACTGAGGTATTCAAGAGGGATCATTTTGACCAGGAAATTGTTGCCTTCTGTCATTTTATCCCTCAAGCGGAATTCGAGCGGAATTGAAGAGGAATGAAGGAGGCGGCTATTTAATTCTACTTTTCTGAATTCCGCTTGAAAACGATGTCGGGCGGAACATTTTTTTTTACCATTGACTTCTATTGGATTCTGCTTGAAGAATGAACCCGTTATTTCTTCAAGCGGAAAGGAATTCAGCGTCGGAATTGCGCTAGCGAAATTTCCGCAGTGTGAACAGGACAGTTAATGGGCAGAAGAGATGTGCATTAATTTGGAGCGGAGAATTCAAGAGGAATTACTCAAGTAAATTCCTCTTGAATTACTCAATACGAAGTCCTGACTTATAGGCCCTGTTGTGGCTGCGACCTCTGCGGCCCCTATAGCTACGACACTGGTGAGGGCAAAGATCAGCGTTTCCCAGCTAGGATGCCGCCAGCTGTTGCAAAACTAGAACTCCTAGCAAGGTCACACAGCTTTTCAGTATTTTTGGGTCAATTTTAAGTTATAAACATACAACGAAATGCTGCACACATCTCCATAAACTGCTGAGGATAGGAGCGGTCAGCAGGTCAGGAAGAAGCAAAAAGTCCTGGCTTATAGGCCCGGTCACCGCTGATACCTCTGCAACCCCTATAGCTATGTCATTAATGAGGGCATAAGTTAGTATTTCCTAACCAGGGTGCCCCCAGCTGTTGCAAATCTACAACTTCCAGCATGCCCGGACAGCCAAAGGCTGTCCGTGCATGCAGGAAGTTGTAGTTTTGCAACAGCTGGGGGGACACAGGTTGGAAAACACTTGTACACGTAAATAAACAATATAAGGAAATGAGCTCCCCAGCTGCATAGAATATTTCAGGAAAACAGTTTGATGCCGTAAACGAGATAACGACCCGTCTATCCAGTCATATTATGAGGAGGAAGGTGTTAGGTGTGGTCTACAGCCGGCCGGGGCCAGAATCAGAGATAACTCAACTTTCAAAATCAGTTTTTTTTTATGATGAAGCAATGAAGCAAGTGACCTACCACTTTCCCCTCCCTCCGATTATATTTTGTACAATCAGTAAGAAATCAGGCAGCTCCTGATGGCACAAGACGTCTAAGGCTATGTTCACATGGTGGAATTTCCGTGTGTAATTCTGCCGTAAAATTCCGCAGTCTAAATTTTGCAAAAGCACTAGACAAGTCTTCAAATTTTGCCGAATTCCAGGATGGAATCCCATCGAAGCCAATGGGGCTTTGAATTTCGGAAAAAATTCTGTGTTTTGAGCAAGCTTTGCAGAACGGAATTTGAGCGGAATAACAAAATTTCCACCGTGTGTGAACATAGCCTTGGAAGGAGAAGGAAGAGGACCGCAGTGAGGCCCAAATACCTGACAATGGTGGTTAAGGGTAGTATGTTGGCTATTTTAAGTGAGGCATATACGGTACTATAAATTCATTTTTCATCTGAAAACCCACTTTAAGGGCATCATCGGGCACTAGGATAAGCAAACCAATCATTGTGTTGGGCCAAATTATATAATCTATATTGATTTAAATAAATAAAAATAAAAAAACGAAACAAAAAAAACGAAACAAAAAATAAAAAAACATGTACTTACCTCGCCCCGTTCTCCCACAGTTCTCCTTCGGCACCATACAATCTTTTCTCTTCTTCCTGCTTCTGAGAAAAGTGCTCGGTGAAGGACCTGCCAGCTCAGTCAATGTGGGACATTGCTGCCGCCAGTGATAAGCCAGCAAATCCCGCACCAGGAACTTATCTTGAACGCATGGAGAAGACAGTGGGACCAGGCGGAGCCAAATGGGAGAAGCCGGGAACCTGGGCACGGTAAGTATGGCTGTTAATTTTTTGTTTCTATTGTTTTTTACTGGGCACCGCACAGTGTAAACTTTTACACAAGCGCTGGAATACCCCTTTAAAAGGGTTACTCCTGTGGAAAACAATTTCTTTAACCCCTTGGGGACTCAGGGTTTTTCTGTTTTTGCACTTAAAGGGGTAGTCCAGTGGTGAAAAACGTATCCCCTATCCTAAGGGTAGGGGATAAGTTTGAGATCGCGGGGGGTCTGACCGCTGGGGCCCCCTGCGATCTCTCTGTACGGGGCCCCGGCTCTCGGCCCAGATAGCGGGTGTCGACCCCCGCACGAAGCGGCGGCCGACACGCCCCCTCAATACATCTCTATGGCAGATCCGGAGATTGCCGAAGGCAGCGCTTCTGCTCTGTCATAGAGTTGTATTGAGGGGGCGTGTCGGCCGCCGCCTCATGCGGGGGTCGACACGCCCCCTTCCCGCGGGCTGTCGGGGCTCCGTACAGGAGATCGCAGGGGGCCCCAGCGGTCGGACCCCCCGCGATCTGCAACTTATCCCCTATCCTTAGGATAGGGGATAAGTTGCTCACCACTGGGTTCACCACTGGACTACTCCTTTAAGTTTTTTCCTCTTCATTTTTTAAAAATCATAAGCATTTCAATTTTGCACCTAAAGACTCATATGAGGGCTTTATTTTGCGCCACCAATTCTACTTTGTAATGTCATCAGTCATTTTACCCAAAAATCTACAGCCAAACAATTTTGTGCGACAAAAAGCAAAACAAAACACAATTTTGTAAGTTGTGGGGGTTTACGTTTCTACGGAGTACATTTTTCTGTAAAAATGACACCTTCTCTTTATTCTGTAGGTCCATATGATTAAAATGATTTCCTACTTATATAGGTTTGATTTTGTTTTACTTCGGGGAAAAATCATAACTACATGCACGAAAATGTACACGTTTAAAAAAGTCCTCTTCTGACCCCTATAAAACTTTTATTTTTCCGCATATGGGGTGGTTTTTTGCACCGTGATCTGAAGTTTATATATCGGTACCATTTTTAATTTGATTGGACTTTTTGATCGCATTTATAAATTTTTTTATAGTATAAAAAGTGACAAAAAATACACCATTTTGGACTTTGATTTTTTTTTTTTTTACGTGCACGCCATTAACCGTGCGGTTTAATTAACGACATATTTATGGATCAGATATTTACACATGCGGCGGTACCACATGTTTATATTTTTATTGACACCGTTTATTTTTTTAAATGGGAAAAGGAGGGCGATTCAAACTTTTATTAGGGAAGGGGTTGAATCATTAACATTTTCACTTTTTTTTGCACTGTTATAGCTCCCATAGGGGGACTATAATATACAATACACTAATTGCCAGCACTGATCAATGCTATGCCATAGCATTGCATTGATCAGTATTATCTGTTCTCTGCTGCTCCAGCCTAGATCTCAGGCTCAGAGCAGTGAATCGGCGATCGGACAATGGAGGAGGCAGGTAGGGACCCTCCTCGTGTCCTCAAAGCTGATCGGGACACCGCGGTTTCAGCCCGACTGAGCTTCCGGGAATACTTTTTTAAACTTTAGATGCGGCGATGTCTGGTATTAGCAACAGGTCCCGGCTACTGTTGGCCGCCAGGACCGACCCGATATGATGCGAGGTCACCGCGTGATCCCGCGTTATATTGCGGTAACAGGGCGTACCGGTATGCCCTGTGTCACCAAGAGGTTAAAATCAACTGGTGCCAGAAAGTTAAACAGATTTGTAAATTACTTCTATTTAAAAAGCTTAACCCTTCCAGTACTTAGCTGCTGTATGCTCCACAGGAAGTTATTTTCTTTAAAAAAAAAAAATTCCAGTCTGACCACAGTGCTCTCTGCTGACATCTCTGTCCATTTTAGGAACTGTCCGGAGCAGCATATGTTTGCTATGGGGATTTGCTCCTACTCTGGACAGTTCCTAAAATGGACATAGGTGCCAGCAGAGAGCACTGTGGTCAGACTGGAAAGAACTGCACAACTTCCTGTGGAGCATACAACAGCTGATAAGTACTGGAAGGATTAAGAATTTTATATAGAAGTAATTTACAAATCTGTATAACTTTCTGGCACCAGTTTATTAAAAAAAAAAAAAAAAAAAAAAATTATATATATATTATATATATATATCTATATATATCTATATATATATCTATATATATATCTATATATATATCTATATATATATCTATATATATATCTATATATATATCTATATATATATATCTATATATATATATATATCTATATATATATATATATCTATATATCTATATATATATATCTATATATATATATCTATATATATATATATCTATATATATATATCTATATATATATATATATCTATATATATCTATATATATCTATCTTTTTTTTCCTACCAGAGGACCCCTTTAGGACCTATCGTAAGGTTGCTTCCTTTAAAAGCGAGGCAATAATAAAATGTTGGCTGTGAAGGTGTACATAGCCTTTAAAGGGGTTATCCAGGAAAAAAACTTATATATCAACTGGCTCCTGAAAGTTAAACAGATCTGTAAATGACTTCTATTAAAAAATCTTTATCCTTTCAGTACTTATGAGCTTCTGAAGTTTAGGTTGTTCTTTTCTGTCTAAGTGATCTCTGATGACACGTGTCTCAGGAACCGCCCAGTTTAGAAGAGGTTTGCTATGGGAATTTGCTTCTAAACTGGGCGGTTCCCGAGACACGTGTCATCAGAGAGGACTTAGACAGAAAAGAACAACCTTAACTTCAGAAGCTCATAAGTACTGAAAGGATTAATATTTTTCAATAGAAGTAATTTACAAATCTGTTTAACTTTCTGGAACCAGTTGATATATAAAAAAAAGTTTTTCCCTGGAATACCCCTTTAAGGCTTAAAATCACTGCTTGATGCAACTAACCCCTTTTTATCGAAAATTCTTCGCACATGTCGTCGCTACATTCGAAAAGCCTTTGCCTTCTCTGTAGCCGCTGACCTTCACACTTCCACCTTTTGTTTTTTGGACAATGCCGCACAGTCGTCCGCGGTGTATAACCTCCGACTGATAATTACTGCTCTACAACAAAACCCCTCACGTGCGACCACCTGCAGGAACCTGACAAAAAGCAAATACTATCGATCCCCGCACGGGGAACTAGACCGAAGCGTCCAGCACCTGCTCAGTACAGAGGCAGAATTATTAGCAGCGAACAATGTGCGCGATTATACGTCTCCACACAATGTGGTATAAACAGTCTCCCTGTATTTATTGTTCCGTTATGCGCCATATTTGTTTCGACATCTTCTTTCCGTCAGATGTTGCAAAACTACAACGATGGACTGCCAGATGTTGCATAACTACAATTCCAAGCATGCCAGGACAGTCATTGGCTCTCAGGACATGCTGGGAGTTGCAGTTTTGAAACAGCAGGAGGCACGCCGGCTGGGAAATAGTGCCCAAGGGAGGAGGAGCATTTGCAAAACTACAACTCCCAGCATGCCCGGACAGCCGTTGGCTGTCCGGGCATGCTGGGAGTTGTAGTTTTGCAATAGATGGAGGCACACAGTTTGGGGACCACTGGTCTATATGTTCAGATATCCAATAACCCTATTTCCCACTGATATGATCGTTACGAAAAACTCAACCGTTATTCTTAAATGGAAACCACGGAAGCCGATCTGAAAAAGCAGCGCTGCAGTGTACAGCATGGACTTTCTGGTTAAACAGCAGGTAGATATAAGAGTGAGACTCCAGCAAAACAATGCAAGAGAGCTGCCAACAAATGAAAAAATATATATATAAAAATTATATAAAATTATATACAGATCAATGGCTAGTGCTTACTTACAGATGTGGGTTCAGATTCAGGCAATTGGCTGACCAATGTGGGTCCGGCTTTGGCCAAAAGGCTGAATAATTTCGGCACGGCTTCTTCCCCTAGGCTATTTGATGTGGGCCACGGCCTTGGCCCATTGGCTAATCGAAGTGGCCACAGCTTTGGCTGTGGGTTCGGCTTTGGCCAGGTGGACGTTTAATTTTGTCTGGCGTCAGCTGATCAACGTGGGCACGGTTTCGGCCTACTGGCTGATTCATGTGCTCAAGGCTTTGGCCTATTGGCTGATGGATGTGGGCACGGATTTGGCCCATTGGCTGATCGAGTCCAGCTTTGGCTAATCATCTAAATTACGTTGGTTCAACTTTGGCCGATCAAATCAATTATGTGGGTGCGGCTTTGGCCAATTGGTTAATTGACGTGGATACGGCTTCAGCTGATCAATGTAGACAAGGCTTTGGCTCGTAGGCTAATTTATGTGCTCACGGCTTTCGCCCATTGGCTAATAAGTTGATGTGGGTAAAGCTTCGGCCAATCATCTGTTCAATATAGCCCCGCTTAGGCCCATTGGCTGATCGATGTGGGTTAAGCTTAGGCCAATCAGATAAATGAGGTGGGACTGTAGTAGATGGGGGTCTTGTGATATGAAATATCCCTTAAAACATTAATCATATATGTCTATAATAATGTAATGTCTATTTGGCAGTTGGCTGATTGATGTGGGTCCAATGTCAGCTAATCAATGTGGGCCCAACTTTGGCCCATTGACTGATTGATAATGGTCCAGCTTTGGCCCATTGACTGATTGATGAGGGCCCAACTTTGGCCCATTGACTGATTGATGAGGGCCCAACTTTGGCCCATTGACTGATTGATGAGGGTCCAGCTTTGGCCCATCGGTTGATTGAGGAGGGTCCAGCTTTGGCCCATTGGCCGATTGATGAGGGTCCAGCTTTGGCCCATTGGCCGATTGATGAGGGTCCAGCTTTGGCCCATTGGCCGATTGATGAGGGTCCAGCTTTGGCCCATTGGCCGATTGATGAGGGTCCAGCTTTGGCCCATTGGCCGATTGATGAGGGTCCAGCTTTGGCCCATTGGCCGATTGATGAGGGTCCAGCTTTGGCCCATTGCCTGACTGCCAGGGGAGAATAAAACCAGATAAATGGCTACCCATGTAACATGCATCTATGTAGGGGCTCTCACATTTATGACACAAACATGCTGGCAACATTTCAGGCAAAAATAATACATTGGCCCTCATTTACTATTCTAAACCAGACTTGTTTTGCCGGGTTTTTTTGGCGCATCTTTGTCTGCGACATGTCGCAGACATCGTGCGCCAGTCTGCGACACGATGCAACATTTTTTCCCGACGGACGCGATGTGGATTCTCCAAAACCCGAAAAAGGGGCGTAACCCGACATTTCTGAGCTTTCCCACCCGAATTTGTTGAATTGTTGTGGATTTTTTCCCTCAAGTTGGAAACCAAAACCTACAAAACCCACGTGCGACAAAGACGATGCGACATAATAATAATAAATACTGGGGGAAAAAAGCAGTCGGGTAAGAAAGCAGCATATACTTACATCCCGATTTTCTAAGTAAATGAGGGCCATTGTGTTATTTTAAAAGCAGGGCCAGAGGGGGTGGAGCCTGACACAGATTCTCTCTCTGGTGTTCCTTAAGTCTTTGTTTCATGCTCCACCTCCTCAGACCCTGCACAAAGCGCCTGGAGTTTTCCTTTAAGACTGCGTGAAGGTCCGTCCTTCAGGAGAACTCTCCTCTCTGATCAACTGTTTTAGAACAGTTTAACGAGGATTAAATTAGGGGGGGGAAAAAAAAAGTAGCCATTAGTTCTCTTTTTGGTTCTTAAAAACTCTCCCCCCCCCCCCCTCCAGCATTTCTTAAATACCCACATATAAATGTACCTAGTTATGTTGTGATAAATCCCCCAACTTCTATCAGGGCAAAGGTAGAATTTACGACTGCTTGATAACCAATATGGCGGACGACACTCACCTGCTCCATACTTTAGAATAGTAACCTCGGTAAACCCCGTTTTAGATTGTTATAGAGCTATGGCTGCCGTGTTATTTCATTCAATTGAATAGGACATCACTATATTACCTGGCATCACTGCTAACAATACAAAGGATGAACAAAAGTGAACAGTGAGGAGGCTGTGTCCCATTATTCAGACAGATGACAGGCGGGGGCGCCATAACCTCTGCCAATCTAATATGGATGGCTTTATCTTAAGGATAGGCCATCGATTTTGTAAAGTCAGACAACCACTAAAAGGGCTCATCTTCAAAAGTAAAAGCCTGAGGAAACAATACTACACAGATCTGTTTTCCTGGACATTATATACAGTCGTGGCCGTAAATGTTGGCACCCCTGAAATTTTTACAGAAAAGGAATATACACGTTTATTCCCTTTGTGTGTATTGGAACTAAACCAAAAAAGGGAGGAAAAAAAAAAGCTAAATTGGACATAATGTCACCAAACTCCAAAAATGGTCTGGGCAAAATTATTGGCATCCTTTCAAAATTGTGGATAAATAAGATTGTTTCAAGCATGTGATGCTCCTTTATACTCACCTGGGGCAAGTAACAGGTGTGGGCAATATAAAAATCACACCTGAAAGCAGAGAAAAAGGAGAGAAGTTCACTTAGTCTCTGCATTGTGTGTCTGTGTGTGCCACACTAAGCATGGACAACAGAAAGAGGAGAAGAGAACTGTCTGAGGACTTGAGAACCAAAATTGTGGAAAAATATCAACAATCTCAAGGTTACAAGTCCATCTCCAGAGATCTAGATTTGTCTTTGTCCACAGTGCGCAACATTATCAAGAAGTTTACAACCCATGGCACTGTAGATAATCTCCCTGGGCGTGGACGGAAGAGAAAAACTGATGAAAGGTGTCAACGCAGGAATGTCCGGATGGTGGATAAGCAGCTCCAAACAAGTTCCAAAGATATTCAAGCTGTCCTGCAGACTCAGGGAGCATCAGTGTCAGCGCGAACTATCCATCAACATTTAAATGAAATGAAACGCTATGGAGGAGACCCAGGAGGACCCCACTATGGAGGAAACCCAGGAAGACCCCACTGCTGACACAGAGACATAAAAAAAGCAAAACTTTTCCAAAATGAACTTGAGTAACCAAAATCCTTCTGGGAAAACATCTTGTGGACAGATGAGACCAGGAAAGAGCTTTTTGGTAAAGCCCATCATTCTACTGTTTACCGAAAACAGAATGAGGCCTACAAAGAAAAAAAGACAGTACCTACAGTGAAATATGGGGGAGGGTCAATGATGTTTTGGGTTGTTTTGCTGCCTCTGGCACTGGGGGCCTTGAATGTGTACAAGACATCATGAAATCTGAGGATTACCAATGGATTTTGGGTCGCACTGTACAGCCCAGTGTCAGAAAGCTGGGTTTTTTTTTGTCAGAGATCTTGGGTCTTCCAGCAGACAATGACCCCAAACATACGTCAAAAAGCCCCCAGAAATGGATGACAACAAAGCGCTGGAGAGTTCTGAAGTGGCAGCAATGAGTCCAGATCTAAATCCCATTGATCACCTGTGGAGAGATCTTATAATTACTGTTGGGAAAAGGCGCCTTCCAATAAGAGACCTGGAGCAGTTTGCAAAGGAAGAGTGGTCCAACATTCCGGCTGAGAGGTGTAAGAAGCTTATTGATGGTTATGGGAAGAGTGGTCCAACATTCCGGCTGAGAGGTGTAAGAAGCTTATTGATGGTTATAGGAAGAGTGGTCCAACATTCCGGCTGAGAGGTGTAAGAAGCTTATTGATGGTTATAGGAAGACACTGATTTCAGTAATTTTTTCCAAAGGATGTTCAACCAAATATTAAGTTAAGGGTGCCAATAATTTTGTCCAGACCATTTTTGGAGTTTGGTGACATTATGTCCAATTTGCTTTTTTTCCTCCTTTTTTGGTTTAGTTCCAATACACACATAGGGAATAAACATGTGTATAGCAAAACCTGTGTTACTGCAATCCTTTTCTGTGAGAAATACTTCATTTTATAGAAACATTTCAGGGGTGCCAACATTTACGCCATGACTGTATTTGAAAAACTAGGGATCTCCGATTCCGATACTGGTACTATCGGTACCCCCAGTAGTTAGGTAGTCAGGTTGGTAGGGAGCGGAGGGAATGTGAATGGGATTTTATATTGTTATTTTGAAGGGAACTTACTGGGGGAAACTAACGGAGTCATCAAACTAATAGGAGGTTTCTTACCAACATCACCCATACTACTGGTGGCTTCTACCTAAAAGGGGAGGGTTCTCTACCTACCAGCAGCTTCTACCTAATAGGGGGGATTCCCTAGCTTTTAGGGTCTTCTACCTAGTAGGGGGATTCCCTAGGTTCCTACCTTCTAGGGGTTTCTACCTAAAGGGGAGGATTCTCTACCTACCTAACATATAGGGACTTCTACCCAGGGGCTTATCTCACTGCTAGGGGTATATCTTAATTATTAGCAGATGAGAAGAATGATAGATGGCACTCCCTTAAAGGCCTATGGCCACTGTCTGTATTGGCGACCTGACTTACTAATAAAACCTTGAAGCCGAGATCAAGTGGCTGCCATCTATCATTCTCCTCATCTGCATATCTGGATGTATCGTTTACAGATGAAGCACCAGGGAATGTACAGCGATGCTGCGGCGAGGTTACATGCTATGTAAAATCGTTGCTCCATGAGAGAGTATGCGGCAGTGCAGACCTGTCTTATTTTTTTGCTGGACTATATCTTAATTATTTTTTTTTTATTTTTTTAACAAAGTCCCCTCTGCTGTCACATGACAATAAAAGGGAAAAATCAGTAATTGGCATCGATGTATTCTTACTCGTACTTGATACTTAAAAAAAAAAAAAGAAAAAAATTATATATACACATACAAGCAAAAAGAAAAAATTTATTACACAGGGGGAATGTGCACCCCTCCCCCTTTCTCACAGGTGGTGTTTTAAATTGTATATGGATCCAGCATGTCACCCAGTCAAAGGCTATATGCCCAGCAGAGGTGAGTTGGTATCTGAGTGTTAGGCTCAGAATGTGTGTTAGGGTCCCATCCTAAATGAGGCCACCTCCCCTTGGTGGATGGGGGACACGTTTTTGATCAAAAAAGTGCGCTAAGAGCCTCAATTTTTTGACCAATGTGTGCTGCTGCAATCTTCTTTTTTGTATAATATATATTATACACACACATTTATTTATATTTATATTTAAGATATTATATATATATACACATACATACACATATATATATATATATATATATATATATATATATATATAAAAATATGACTATTTAATATTAAGACGTAAATCTAGAAGCTCAGACGATCCAGTCTCCCTCTTTTCTCACTCCATTTTTTACTTATTTATTTCTTTTTTTGGAGACATGACAAATACCGATCGCCGGTGGGGGGGGGGTTACCAAATCCTAATTTGTTTGAATAATGATGTGTCTGCGCATCGGATTTACCGCTCTGCACCTCTAACATTAGTGACCTGTCACCAGTTAAAAAATAATTATTTCAATAATTAGTCAGGTCGCTAATTTCCAGCAGCAGACATCGATCGCAGAGACCTAGGTGAGACAAAGGTGCAAAAAACCAGCCGTCATCTCACAAAAAAAATCCTCAAAGGAACGTCTCTCCTGCCAGACACACAATTCAAGGGCTGGGAGAAAATTCAATATCTGCCACCGAGGCAGTTTTAGCAAATCTTAAATATCCACTGACCTTCATAGGCCTGGTGGACAAGGTTAAAGAGTTGCTCCGCTTGCTTTTTCAGTTCAGGGTCCCTGTGCTTGTCGGGGTGGTAGAACATGCACAGTCTGCGGTACGATGCCTTCAACTCCTCCTGGGTCGCCTGGAAAATAAAGGAAAACCAAATTAATGACATTCGTGACCTTAAAGAAGCAGTAACCTAAAAAAATTATGCAAGAAAAACTGGAGAAAATCTAAATCTCGTGCACACAATTCTTGTCTTACTGCCTGTTTCTAATAGAAATAGCCTTATTCCTTTCATATGAGAGGCGGGGCTTAATGACCTGTGTGTCCTTCTATAGACAGTAGAAAGGGGGGAGGCTCCTGCTGCAGCCAGTTATACAGTGAGGACATGGATGATCATTGGAAGAGGACAGTGTTTCCTAATCAGTGTGCCTTCAGCTGTTGCAAATCTACAACTCCCAATTCCGCAACACAAAACTTTTGTTTGGCATGAAAAAAAACCCACAAATGAATAAAAAATTCTGTGTGAATCTAAGGCAGCCATGGAACCACAACTACATGCCCATGGGGTGCAGGGTTCCCCAATCCAGTGTTTTAAACCCAAAAATCAGGCAGAACTTCCCTTTTAAGGCCACTAGGGCCAACAGTAAAAACAAAAAAACTTCTCAATATTTTAGATACTAGATCTATCTAGGACACGGAGCTAAAGTACACGGCCGGGGTCACCGGGGACTGATGTGGGAATATTACACGTCAAATACTCCTGGCATGCAAGGTATTTATAAATTTGTAAAAAAAAGAAAAAATGTAATTACTCCTAAAGTTGTGTAGTCCTCCCATAGTCAGTGTGATGTTGTCTCAGCAGTTCCCGGGCTCCTCCCTCTCTCCCAAGACAATTCACCATTCTCTGCTGTATATAGTACATGTAATGAGGAGCGGAGGCGCTGTGTGTCCTGTATATAGTACATGTAGTGAGGAGAGGAGGCGCTGTATGTCCTGTATATAGTACATGTAGTGAGGAGAGGAGGCGCTGTGTGTCCTGTATATAGTACATGTAGTGGGGAGAGGAGGCGCTGTGTGTCCTGTATATAGTACATGTAGTGAGGAGAGGAGGCGCTGTGTGTCCTGTATATAGTACATGTAGTGAGGAGAGGAAGCGCTGTATGTCCTGTATATAGTACATGTAGTAAGGAGAGGAGGTGCTGTGTGTCCTGTATGTAGTAAATGTAGTGAGGAGAGGAGGAGCTGTGTGTCTTGTATATAGTACATGTAGTAAGGAGAGGAGGCACTGTGTGTCCTGTATATAATACATGTAGTGAGAAGAAGAGGCGCTGTGTGTCCTGTATATAATACATGCAGTGAGAAGAAGAGGCGCTGGGTGTCTTGTATATAGTACATGTAGTAAGGAGAGGAGGCGCTATGTGTCCTGTATGTAGTTCTGTAAATGTAGTGACGAGAGGAGGCGCTGTGTGTCCTGTATGTAGTACATGTAGTGAGGAGAGGAGGCGCTGTGTGTCCTGTATATAGTACATGTAGTGAGGAGAGGAGGCGCTGTGTGTCCTGTATATAGTACATGTAGTAAGGAGAGGAGGCGCTGTGTGTCCTGTATAAGGTACATGTAGTGAAGAGAGGAGGTGCTGTGTGTCCTGTATATAGTACATGTAGTAAGGAGAGGAGGCGCTGTATGTCCTGTATATGGTACATGTAGTGAAGAGAGGAGGCGCTGTGTGTCCTGTATGTAATACATGTAGTGAAGAGAGGAGGCGCTGTGTGTCCTGTATATAGTACATGTAGTGATGAGAGGAGGCGCGGTATGTCCTGTATATAGTACATGTAGTGAGGAGAGGAGGCGCTGTATGTCCTGTATATAGTACATGTAGTAAGGAGAGGAGGCGCTGTATGTCCTGTATATGGTACATGTAGTGAAGAGAGGAGGCGCTGTGTGTCCTGTATGTAGTAAATGTAGTGAGGAGAGGAGGAGCTGTGTGTCCTGTATATAGTACATGTAGTGAGGAGGCGCTGTGTGTCCTGTATGTAGTAAATGTAGTGAGGAGAGGAGGAGCTGTGTGTCCTGTATGTAGTACATGTAGTGAGGAGAGGAGGCACTGTGTGTCCTGTATATAGTACATGTAATGAGGAGAGGAGGAGCTGTGTGTCCTGTATATAGTACATGTAGTGAGGAGAGGAAGCGCTGTATGTCCTGTATATAGTACATGTAGTAAGGAGAGGAGGTGCTGTATGTCCTGTATATGGTACATGTAGTGAAGAGAGGAGGCGCTGTGTGTCCTGTATGTAGTAAATGTAGTGAGGAGAGGAGGTGCCGTGTGTCCTGTATATAGTACATGTGGTGAGGAGAGGAGGCGCTGTGTGTCCTGTATATAGTACATGTGGTGAGGAGAGGAGGCGCTGTGTGTCCTGTATGTAGTAAATGTAGTGAGGAGAGGAGGAGCTGTGTGTACTGTACATAGTACATGTAGTGAGGAGAGGAGGCGCTGTATGTCCTGTACATAGTACATGTAGTGAGGAGAGGAGGCGCTGTATGTCCTGTATATAGTACATGTAGTAAGGAGAGGAGGCGCTGTGTGTCCTGTATATAGTACATGTAGTGAGGAGAGGAGGCGCTGTATGTCCTGTATATAGTACATGTAGTGAGGAGAGGAGGCGCTGTGTGTCCTGTATATAGTACATGTAGTGGGGAGAGGAGGCGCTGTGTGTCCTGTATATAGTACATGTAGTGAGGAGAGGAGGCGCTGTATGTCCTGTATATAGTACATGTAGTGAGGAGAGGAGGCGCTGTGTGTCCTGTATATAGTACATGTAGTGGGGAGAGGAGGCGCTGTGTGTCCTGTATATAGTACATGTAGTGAGGAGAGGAGGCGCTGTGTGTCCTGTATATAGTACATGTAGTGAGGAGAGGAGGCGCTGTATGTCCTGTATATAGTACATGTAGTGAGGAGTTGATCTGTCTCATACATGTTACAGGACATAAACCTCACACACATTCTAATTTTTGGGGCCATCTAAGATCAGGTAATTGAGTTAAAGCCGGGATAAAGTGATAAATATCAGTTACACCTCCGAATATAAGGAAATTGGAGATGTGAACGATGACTTATGGTTATTGCCATCAAGAAGAAACTGGAGAAAGATCCTGATTCATGATCTGCCAGCAAGAGAGACGAGACAGCACTCACCGCCATAAATCCTTCACTCAAGTGGATTATAAACTATTATCTATGGAACAATTACAGAAAAAAGATAAGAACAAATACAGCGATTAAACATCAACAAGCGCTCCTGGAAATAATAAAACCTGCACACGGTCCACGAGAGGATGTGGGCGGGGCTGTGGTGATTGACAGCTCTGCTCCTGCGCTGGGAGACCATGTTACACATTATCAAAGAATCACAGACGATGCATCACAACAACACGCTGAGAAGCCGAAAAGCAATCTGGTTTTATCCACCCCCAGTATCAAAATATGTTGGCGACGATGAGAAAACTGGTTTAAAGGGAATCTGTCAGCTGCAATTCACATTCCAAACTGCTGACCCTATTAGATGCTGTTAGGACAAGGAGACACATGACGCTTCCATACCATAGAAAAATGCTTTTATTCTCTGGTTCTCAGAGTCATTCCCATGCCCCTCCCCTCCCCGCTCCCCCTCCAATACCTGATTGACAGTGAGCTGGAAGCCGAGCCCCGTTTCCAACTCTTGCACGCACCTGTGCACAATTTGCATAGACAGAGCAGGAACAAGATTTGAAAACAGGGCTCAGCTTCCAGCTCACTGTCAATCAAGCATAGCTAAGGATAGCGGGGGAGCAAGGAGGTGTTTTAGTTCTCAGAAGGCTGTCCGGGGAAGCTGGGAGTTATAGTTTTGCAACAGTTGGAGGCACCCTGATTGGTAAACACTGTCCTATGGGGACTGAAATATATGAAAAAAAATAAATAAATGTAAATTAGCCCCACCCCTGACAAAAGTTTAAATCAACCCCTTTCACATGTTTCAAACAAATTTAAAACCCCCAAAAATATACATATTTGGTATCGCCACAAGCAATAATGTCCAAATTATTTAAAAATAACATTAATGAAACCGCACAGTGAACCGTACAAAATTCATAAAATACCAAAGTTAAGAATTGCATCATTTTGGTCACTTCATATAGAAAAAAAAAACATTTAAAAAAAGTGATTAAAGTCCCATCTAAACAAAAATGGTACCGATAAAAATTTTTTAAATTAATATAGATAATGTATAATTATATACATTTTATGAATATAAAAATGTAATAAAAAAATTATTTTTATTTTCAGATATATATATATATATATATATATATATATATATCTGAAAATAAAAATATATGATAAAAAAAATTACATTTTTATTATTATTATATTTTATTATATTATTATTATTATTATTATTAATAATATAAAAATTACTTTTGTTTTTTCAATCGGAAGAGGTTCATGTGACCCATCAAACTTATTGGGAATTTCACAAGAAAAACAATGTGTTTGGTTTTAACGTAACTTTATTCTTTCCTGAGTTATTTACAAGTTTCTGACCACTTATAAAATGTGTTCAATGTGCTGCCCATTGTGTTGGATTGTCAATGCAACCCTCTTCTCTATATACTGCTATATACACCGCAGGAGAAATGCTAGCACAGGCTTCCAGTATTCATATACACTACTATATACATCGCAGGAGAAATGCTAGCACAGGCTTCCAGTATCCATATATACTGCTATATACTACTATATACACCGCAGGAGAAATGCTAGCAAAGGCTTCCAGTATCCATATACACTGCTATATACTACTATATACACCGCAGGAGAAATGCTAGCACAGGCTTCCAGTATCTGTATACACTGCTATATACTACCATATACACCGCAGGAGAAATGCTAGCACAGGTTTCCAGTATCTGTATACACTGCTATATACTACTATATACACCGCAGGAGAAATGCTAGCGCAGGCTTCCAGTATACACTGCTATATACTACTGTATACACCGCAGGAGAAATGCTAGCACAGGCTTCCAGTATCCGTATACACTGCTATATACAACTATATACACCGCAGGAGAAATGCTAGCACAGGCTTCCAGTATCCGTATACACTGCTATATACTACTATATACACCGCAGGAGAAATGCTAGCACAGGCTTCCAGTATTCATATACACTACTATATACTACTATATACACCGCAGGAGAAATGCTAGTACAGGCTTCCAGTATCCGTATACACTACTATATACACCGCAGGAGAAATGCTAGCACAGGCTTCCAGTATCCATATATACTGCTATATACTACTATATACATCGCAGGAGAAATGCTAGCACAGGCTTCCAGTATCCATATACACTGCTATATACTACTATATACACCGCAGGAGAAATGCTCGCACAGGCTTCCAGTATCCATATACACTGCTATATACTACTATATACACCGCAGGAGAAATGCTCGCACAGGCTTCCAGTATCTGTATACACTGCTATATACTACTATATACACCGCAGGAGAAATGCTAGCACAGGCTTCCAGTATCCATATACACTGCTATATACTACTATATACACCGCAGGAGAAATACCAGCACAGGCTTATAGTATCTGTATACACTGCTATATACTACTATATACGCCGCAGGAGAAATGCTAGTACAGGCTTCCAGTATCCGTATACACTACTATATACACCGCAGGAGAAATGCTAGCACAGGCTTCCAGTATCCATATATACTGCTATATACTACTATATACACCGCAGGAGAAATGCTAGCACAGGCTTCCAGTATCCATATACACTGCTATATACTACTATATACACCGCAGGAGAAATGCCAGCACATGCTTCCAGTATCTGTATACACCGCTATATACTAGGGATCGACCGATATCGTTTTTTTAGGGCCGATACCGATAATCGGTGCAGGTTAGGGCCGATAGCCGATAACTTATACCGATATTCCGGTATAAGTTATCGGCTATTTAACCCCCTGTGACACCGCTGCAGATCATTGATTTAAAGCGGGCGCTTAAAATCAATGATCTGCAGTGGCTTTTGCGGGGCCATAGGCCGCCACCACCCGCTTCTCTCCCCTACCTGTCAGGGTGGTCCGGGCCATCCTTCCTTCCTGTAGTGTCCGGGGGCGTTCCGGTGAATAGTGAACCGGTCCGGGCTTTCCTTCTTCTCCGGCAGTCATCTTCTCCACTCCGGGCAGGCTCCGGCCTAGTACGCTGCATAGATGCCGCTGCGCAGTGACGCCCGTGCGCAGCGACGCACCTGATGTCACGGCGTAGCGGCGTCTATGCAGTGTACTAGGCCAGAGCCTGCCCGGAATGGAGAAGAGGACCCCCGGAGAAGGTCAGCCCGGACCGGTTCACTCTTCACCCGGAACGCCCCCGGACACTACAGGAAGGAAGGATGGATGGCCCGGACCACCCCCATTATGGGTAAGTTTAATTTTGTTATTGACTCTGAGGGTGGGGCCCGACCGGTATAGCGGTATGGGCAAAAATCCATACCGGTACACTGCCCAGCATCACGGTGGGGGGTGCGACGCGGTGCGGTGGGTCAGGGGGGTGGCGGTCACGGTGCGGTGGGGGTGGTGCGGGGGACGGGGCATGATCGGCTTATCGGCAAGGTAATTGCAGATACCGATAATGCCCAAAATCGTGATAATCGGTCGATCCCTACTATATACACCGCAGGAGAAATGCTAGCACAGGCTTCCAGTATCCGTATACACTGCTATATACTACTATATACAGCGCAGGAGAAATGCTAGCACAGGCTTCCAATATCCGTATACAGTGCTATATACTACTATATACACCGCAGGAGAAATGCTAGCAAAGGCTTCCAGTATCCGTATACACTGCTATATACTACTATATACACCGCAGGAGAAATGCTAGCACAGGCTTCCAGTATCTGTATACACCGCTATATACTACTATATACACCCCAGGAGAAATGCTAGCACAGGCTTCCAGTATCTGTATACACCGCTATATACTACTATGTACAGCGCAGGAGAAATGCTAGCACAGGCTTCCAGTATCCATATACACTGCTATATACTACTATATACACCGCAGGAGAAATGCTAGCACAGGCTTCCAGTATCTGTATACACTGCTATGTACTACTATATACACCGCAAGAGAAATGCTAGCACAGGCTTCCAGTATCCGTATACACTGCTATATACTACTATATACACCGCAGGAGAAATGCTAGCACAGGCTTCCAGTATCTGTATACACTGCTATATACTACTATATACACCACAGGAGAAATGCTAGCACAGGCTTCCAGTATCCGTATACACTGCTATATACTACTATATACACCGCAGGAGAAATGCTAGCACAGGCTTCCAGTATCTGTATACACTGCTATGTACTACTATATACACCGCAAGAGAAATGCTAGCACAGGCTTCCAGTATCTGTATACACTGCTATATACTACTATGTACAGCGCAGGAGAAATGCTAGCACAGGCTTCCAGTATCCATATACACTGCTATATACTACTATATACACCGCAGGAGAAATGCTAGCACAGGCTTCCAGTATCCGTATACACTGCTATATACTACTATGTACAGCGCAGGAGAAATGCTAGCACAGGCTTCCAGTATCCGTATACACTGCTATATACTACTATGTACAGCGCAGGAGAAATGCTAGCACAGGCTTCCAGTATCCGTATACACTGCTATATACTACTATGTACAGCGCAGGAGAAATGCTAGCACAGGCTTCCAGTATTTTATTAAGGTGTATCCAAAGAAATGGCGCACCCTGTATATCATTTTCTTATACAGATATATACATATCCATCCCCCCCCCCCCCAAAGCAAAATCCCCAGCTTGTTATTTGCTAACCGAGAAGGTTTTAGGGGATCCATATTAGGGTCTCCTCTCTCCGACATCTATATACCCTAATGGGGCCATTACAGAAAAAGGTGAATAAGATAAGCAATAAGAATTAGAAGAATGACTGCAAAAAAAGAAAGAAATAAAATTCTCCACAACAATAATTCTCGTATTACCGCGAGGTTCTCCTTAGGCCTCTGCTTATTACACCGACAGGCAGCGCCGCATCTTATTCACGGCAAAATGAGCAGCATTAAGGGCTCAAGACGAAATTACATCGACCAGAAAGGAGAAGAATATAAAGTCATCATTCCCGTAGACAAAATGCCGGAGCTTAATTCGTCTGCGCGAGAGACGGTTTGTTTTAATATTTTATAAAAAGGGGGGGAAAAAATTGTCTAAATCGCAGTATTGTATCTGAGGAAAACAGGAGGAGAGTGGGACACTGGGCGCTCCTCGGCCATCGGAGATTTTCGCCTTTTTGCCGCAAAACGAGGAGAAGGCATGGCAGAGAATTGGGAAAGGTCGGGAACCGTATCAGGAGGGCGATGGAAGCTGCGGCGCTATGTTAGGTCCGCTCGGATCCTTTATCTGCATTAGCAACAGGAGTGAGAACATTTCATGGAATCACTGACATACACACTATGCATTGGTGTTTCCCAACCGGTGTGCCTCCAGCTGTTGCAAAACTACAACTGCCAGCATGCCCGGACAGCCGAAGGCTGGGAGTTGTAGTTTTGCTGGGAGTTGTAGTTTTGCAACATCTGGAGGTCCGCAGATTGAAGACCACTGCATAGGAGGTAATACTCACGTGTCCCCGCCGCTCCGGACCCGTCACCGCTGCCCTGGATGTCGCTCCATCGCTGTCGCCGCGTCCCCGTCGCTCCGGAATGTCTCTGCTGCCGGCCGGGTATCCTCGCTCTCCGTCGCCGCCATCACGTCGTTACGCACGCCAACGCACGTACGCGACGATGTGATGACGAGGAAGGAGAGCGCCGGCCATACAGGGGATCCCTGAACGGAGAAGACACCGAGGAGGCAGGTAAGGTCCCTCCCGGTGTCCTGTAAGCACTAACCCGGCTATTCTGTCGGGCTGTTCGGGACGCCGCGGTGAAATCACTGAACAGCCGGGTTAGTGTCACTTTCCCTTCAGACGCGGCGGTCAGCTTTGATCGCCGCGTCTGAAGGGTTAATACGGGGCATCACCGCGATCGGTGATGTCCTGTATTAGCCGCGGGTCCCGGCCGTTGATGGCCGCAGGGACCGCCCGATAGGGGTGTATTCGCCGTATAAGAAGCACCGACTTTTCCCCCCCAGTTTTGGGGAAGAAAAAGTGCGTCTTAAACGGCAAAAAAATACGGTATATATATATATATATATATATATATATAAAGTTTTCCTGGAATACCAATTTAATATTACCATTATATTAAAGTTCTCATCCTGGTAAGGGTGCTGCCCAATGGCTGCCTCTAGGATGGGGGCATTTCAAAGAGAATGTGGTTGAGTTGCAATAGCAGATAAGGAACAACTGGTAACAGTACCGCAGAATGAACAAGTGTGGCGCTGTTGCTTGAGGGAAAATATATATAAATGAATATTTAGTAAATAAATAAAATCTTGGACAATCCTCTTAACATTAAAAAATGTGTCCATATTGAGCCAATAAAAAACAAGCGACACAGCTTTATCCTGTTGTGCGACGGGCAATGAAATCTCTGCCCATCATTACAAGTTTGCATGGCAATAACGTTTTTTACGCGCCCTCATCCTTCCATACCCTGTAAACGCGCCAACATCACACTGACACATCAGATGTACGGGTTCTGTCGCCAGACACGGTCGTTAATGACGGTTCCTCTATGGTCCAAGTACCGCAGGTCAATAATCTTATGGCCGCCGTCCTATCACCGACAGGTTCGTGTTTGTAGTCGCCATTCTATGGACCGTGCTTCCCCCCCCTCCGGCGCCGCCTCACAGAGGGCTTTGTGTCTGCTCCAATACAACATATTGCCGCCTGTAAAATCCAAAAATTTATCTTATCTCGGCAAGAATCAAGTTACTCATCTCAACTCCATAACCCTTACGACTTTGTGCATTTGAAAGCAGAGGGGATTTATGGCGGAATAAAACGCGGGAGCGGCCGACGGAACACGCCGCTTTTGCTCGCAGAACTAGTCGGCTTTATCTGACCTTATTTTATTTGCCAATATAAGTATTTATGTTTCAATTTATTTTTGAACTATTGATACTGATGAGAGTCCGGGCTCGTGTCAACACAGTCGTAAGAGGCGCAGGTTTCGCACGGAGACTTGATATTGCTTACTTAAGCCAATAAGAGAGCGGGCTTGCTGTTATGGCGGCAGTACATTTCTAGGGAGGGGGTGGCGCTGAAGTGAGTTGGGCCCTGTGTCGAATTCCTTACCTGCAATAACTTAGCGAGGGGAAAAAAAAAAAAAAAAAAAATCGAAAACTTAATGAGAAAATTTTCTTTGCCACGACTACAGTATATAGGGTTTCTTCCTTTTCTTTTAAATGACCTTTTTATTCGTTCAAAAATATAGGCATTGTAGTAATACGATTGTCCGACATTTGTTACAGCGTTCCTTTGCTCACTGGAGCAGTGTTTTCCAACCAGGGTGCCTCCAGCTGTTGCAAAAACTACAACTCCCAGCATGCCCGGACAGCCAACGGCTGTCCGGGCATGCTGGGAGTTGTAGTTTTGCAACAGTTGGAGGCACCCTGGTTGGAAAACATTGTATAAATAAGTAATCTTTTTAATGTAAGTCTATTAAAAAATAAATAAAATAAAAATGAATAAAATACAACTTAAATAAATAAAATACAAATAAGTAAAAATAGTAAAAGTGAATTAGTGAATAAAATAAATAAAATACAAATAAATAAAAATAGTAAAAGTGAATTAGTGAATAAAATAAATAAAATACAAATAAATAAAAATAGTAAAAGTGAATTAGTGAATAAAATAAAAATAAATAAATAGTAAAAGTGAATTAGTGAATAAAATAAATAAAATACAAATAAATAAAAATAGTAAAAGTGAATTAGTGAATAAAATAAATAAAATACAAATATATAAAAATAGTAAAAGTGAATTAGTGAATAAAATAAATAAAATACAAATAAATAAAAATTGTAAAAGTGAATTAGTGAATAAAATAAAAATAAATAAAAATAGTAAAAGTGAATTAGTGAATAAAATAAATAAAATACAAATAAAAAAAAATTGTAAAAGTGAATTAGTGAATTTTTTTCATTAAAGGGGTATTCCAGGCCAAAACTTTTTTTTATATATATATATCAACTGGCTCTGGAAAGTTAAAAAAATCTTAATCCTTCCAATAGTTATGAGCTTCTGTAGTTGAGTTGTTGTTTTCTGTCTAACTGCTCTCTGATGACTCACGTCCCGGGAGCTGTGCAGTTCCTATAGGGATATTCTCCCATCATGCACAGCTCCCGGGACGTGACATCATCATTGAGCAGTTAGACAGAAAACTTCAGAAGCTAATAACTATTGGAAGGATTAAGATTTTTTTTTTTTAATAGAAGTAATTTACAAATCTGTTTAACTTTCCGGAGCCAGTTGATATATTAAAAAATGTTTTTGCCTGGAATACCCCTCTAAGTTTTTATTAGATCAAAAATATAGGCATTGTAGTAATACGATTGTCCGACATTTGTTACAACTTTCCTTTGTTCATTTGTCGCAGTGTTTTCCAATCAGGGTGCCTCCAGCTGTTGCAAAAAATACAACTCCCAGCGTGCCCGGGCATGCTGGGAGTTGTAGTTTTGCAACAGCTGGAGGCACCCTGGTTGGGAAACACTGTATAAAATCAGTCAAGATTCATCTTTTTAATGTAATTCTATAAATAAATAAAAATAAAAAAAATGAATACAACATAAAACACAACAAAATAAAAATAAATAGTAAAAGTGAATTAGTGAATAAAATAAATAAAATACAAATAAATAAAAGTATTTATTTAATTTTTCATATCTAACAAATTTAAAATAAGGTTTTTTTTTTTGTTTTTTTTTAATTCGTTAGGAAATCTGGATTTTACTTAAATGTATAAAGTGCTGTTCACACAGTATTTTGGTCAGGATCTTGCTTGATTTTCTTTTTTATTTATTTATTTTTTACCAAAACAAGGAGTGGACCCAACTCTGTGTTTTTCTCTGTGAAAAACTATAATGTATAGATTTTAAGCTTTTTCAGTGTATGTTCCACTCCTGGTTTTGATTAAAAACAAGGAAAATCCTGGAAGAGAAAAAAAATAAAAATAAAAAATAAAAACATATTGGCCCTCGTTTTGTCAGGTTGTGCACAAGATTTTGGCGCATTGCGCAAGAAATTCTGTCTGCGCCAGATTTTGCCCCAGAATTGAAAAAACCCCAACTAACTCTACATTTTGCTCAGAAAATCTGAAAAAGGAGGCGTGGCAGTCACGAAAGGGGGCGTGGTCACAGACAAGGGGCATGTCCCCGACATTTCCACAAAAACCCAAAATATTTACTAAGGTTTCCACAGAAAATGTGGTGGATTTCAGGCGAGGAAAACCCGACAGATCAGAACAGTTGTTATAAAAACAAAACGAAGGGAAAGTGGAAAATGTAGGTAAATCTTAGTAAATATCATGGAAAATAAATTGTAGGGAATTAAAAACACACAAAAAAACCTACACAACACTCTTAGTAAATAAGGGCCATTGTGTGTTAACATAGCCTAAGGCCCCATTGACACTACAGAAATTCCACCCGAAATTTCTTTGAGAGAATACCAGGCAGATTTTGCCTACGGCAGTCTCCTCGCTCGTGTCTATTATTTATTTATTGATTTATTTATTTGTTATCAACTTTGTATTTGTATTTAATTAGAAACTCTATATACACACTTCTTTTTGTATCCATAATTATATAATGTCTAATATGTTGCCATTTATTTTTTCTAAGTAACTTTTTCCGGCATTATTTATCTTCTATATTTCTATATTTAAAAACTTTTATATGTTGTACATCCTGGCAAAACATTAACCTTCCTAATATATTTAATAAGAAAATGTTTTCTCTCCTTTTTATAGAAATCATGGCTTATATAAAAAAAAAAAAAAAAAAAAAAAAAAAGACCACTAGGGGTCCCCATACCATCTAGAACATAATCCTGCAGAAGCATCTTTGTCCAAACCAAAGTATAGGCTGACACAAAGTCCAGGAAGTGAGGTCGGGACTAGCACTCCTCTGTGCTCACTCCTGTCCTATCAGACTGCAGCATGGAAAGGTAGGGGTTACAGAGCAGTAAGGTGGTGTGAGGGCAGGCCCCCTCCAGTTCAATGGATGAAAAACAAGTGAGCAACAGAAAAAAGGTATTTGTGAGAGAAATATAGGTGCTAGACACAAAAATTATATGTACATGATCAGGATTAGATATGGAGTAACATAGAATGTTTTTTGTGGGATATGACCGGAACTCTTACTTACGTAAAGTAGTGGCACAGTGGCACAATTTAGTAGGGTAAGCTTTCACATATCTTTAGAGAATTGTGGTAAAGTTCATAAAGCCAGGATGGAACCATTAGAGGGGGCTCCATAGGAGAGGAAGACTGGGGGACGGGGGACTTCTCCCCCACCCCCTCCCCCCCAGGAAGTGCTGATGATGTCACTGCCCATATATGGACTCACATATCATCAGGAATCTCACATTACACCTTTTCATTTTAAAGGAAACCAAACATCAGATTTTACCACAACGCTTGGCAACCCGTTATGTTTGGTAAAATCTGTATCCTCACCATCCCCATTTTTGCCCCCAGGGACGGTGACGATATGAAGTTATAGAGTCCCCCTCGGGCCTTCCCGCAAGTAGTCCCCTTGGGACTTATACTTACCAGCACCAGTCACTCTGGCCGTGAGCCCACCCCATCGACTTGATTGCCTTACTATGTTGTCTCATATCGGCCGAGTCTCAAACTGCCTACACCCTTACTTCAGTGCTGCTCCAGACGAATGAAGCAGCGCTGAAGACCGCTTCCGGGTGTAGTGAGAAATCCCGCACATGCGCAGTAGCGTCCGGGACTCGGCCGATATGAGACAACATAGTAAGGAAATATATGAATATTCATTAGCCGGGCGGTGCTGCGGGCAGGGCGGCGTTTACAACACAGTGGCAGTTGAAGGCAGTAACCCCGCCTTTGCCAGTTAAGTGCTAATTTTAATACACAGAAAAAGACCTGTAACGGGCAAACGGCGCAGTGGATCCGGGCATGGTAGGACTCAAATTGTTCAGCGTCTCCCGCACCTATCCACAGGTACCTGTGGATAGTGCAGGACAAAACATGTGACAGTTTTCCTTTAAAGCATATGCTGAGATTCCTTCTGATACACATCTCTGACAAAAAGGCCAAAATGTGACGTCAATGGGGCCTTCGGGTGCGTTCACACGGCCGTCTGTCCCCATTTCTTTTATCCCCCTTTCAGTTCTGTTCTTGCAGGCTGTGAACGGATTAAATACGGTTATAAAAAAAAATCCCAATCATGTCAATGGGAATCATTTACAATCCGTTTACATCCGTTTGTGCCAGTTTGCACTCATTTCCGTTTTTTGTTTGTTTGTTTTTTTATGGCAAAAAAACCCGGCACATGTAGTATTTTTTCTTCTGTCAATAAAACGGAAGAAAAAAAACGGATACAGTAAATTTAACAGTGAAGACTATGGAAAACGGATGAGCCTTTAATGTCATCCGTTTGCATCCGTTTTTTTGATCCGTTTTTACTTCTGAGCATGCTCAGAACTGTACAAGAACATCCGTTTGCATCCGTTATTGTCCAATTCTTTTAAAGTCCATTTTTATTTTTGACGGGAGAAGAACAGGACGGGTCTAGACGGCCGTGTGAACGCAGCCTTACAGCAGAAGGATTGTTACAATTGTATCCAATCCTCTGTGAAAAAAATATCAGCAGAACAAATCAACGATACATTTTTTTTTCAATGTATCAGCGCAGCCTGAATGTTTTCGGCAAGTATTTTGGGTTGACCTCACTAACCAGCGGGAATATGTAGTGTTTCTACCTTATGGAACGCTTCAATTTACCTTGTAAAACGTGAAAGTATTTTAGAAAGTTGCAGAACTTTCCATTATACAATTATTAAGCTTCATTAATCTAAACCGAAGGGTATCGGTCCTACAAGGGATTGTCGCCGCTCGTACCGGCCTCATTCCCGCTCAATTAGCGTTACACAACGATACCTGTCACATTATTTCCAGCGCGCAGATCGTGTCATTAAGCGGCGGCGTAGCAGCGAGCGTTAATACAGTAAAACTCTGCAATTTATTTATTATTTGTGTCACAGCTGGTTAACTGCGGAAATAAGTCCTGCAGAAAGCCGCTTTCCTAAGTCTTTAAAACATTAAATATAGTTCCGAAAGAAGACGCCTTTGAAGCCGCTCGTATATTTTGCCTCTTATACGAGCGCTCAGGAGGAAATCACAACCCTCGCTTCAATTTACGGTGTACGAAAAATAAATAAATAAGGGCAGGAAAAAGAAGAAGTTGGGATGGCATTAGTGGGGGCAAGGTCAGACGGATGACTCAATTCCTTCATGGATAAACATGGATTCCTGGGACTGTAATGACTGGAGAGTATCAGCAGCGCATGTGGCGCTCATCAGGGATTATTTATTAGGTTTTTAGAAGCCTAACAGCTGGGGATCTATTGATGGCTGGAGCTGCTTCTTTTCAAATAAGCGTTGTCTTGATGGAATGACAAAGGGGTACTCCCCCTAGAAAACTTTTTTTCAACTCTTGACAGAAAGTTAAACAGATTTGTAAATTAATTCTATTTAAAAAAAAATCTTAATCCTTCCAGTACTTATCCGCTGTTGTATGCTCCATAGGAAGTTCTTTTCTTTATGAATTTCCTTTCTGTTTGACCACAGTGCTTTCTGCTGACACCTCTGTCCATTTTAGGAACTGTCCAGAGCAGGAGAGGTTCGCTATGGGGGATTTGCTTCTACTCTGGACAGTTCCTAAAATGGACAGAGGTGTCAGCAGAGAGCACTGTGGTCAGACAGAAAGGAAACTCATAAAGAAAAAACTTCCTCTGCAGTATACAGCAGCTAATACTGGAAGGGTTAAGATTTTAAAATAGAAGTCATTTACAAATCTGTGTAACATTCTGGCACCAGGTGATTTAGAAAACGAAAACAAAACAAAAAATACAAAAATACAATTTTTTTTTTTTTTTAACAGTAGAGTACCCCTATAACACTTAAAAGGGCACTTCTGTGGAAAACATTTTTTTTTTTTTATACAAATCAACTGGTGCCATAAAGTTAAACAGATGTAAATTACTTCAATATAAAACTCAAACCTTCCAGTACTTATCAGCTGCTGTATGCTCCACATTAAGTTGTGTAGTTCTTTCCAGTCTGACCACAGTGCTCTCTGCTGACACCTCTGTCCATGTCAGTAACTGTCCAGAGGAGGAGAGGTTTGCTATAGGGATTTGTTCCTAGTCTGGACAGTTTCTCACATGGACAGAGGTGGCAGCAGAGAGCACTGTGGTCAGACTGGAAAGAACTACACAACTTCCTCTGAAGCATACAGCAGCTGATAAGTACTGGAATAGATTTTGTCTCTAGGTTCATACCACATTGTTGGTGTCTGTTTTACTTATAAGTTTTATATTTAAAAAAATTGGTGCGTAAAAGGATTCTGCTGTATGACATACAGCAGTGTTTCCCAACCAGGGTGCCTCCAGCTGTTGCAAAACTACAATATGCCCAGCATGCTTGGAGTTGTAATTTTGCAACAGATGGAGGCACCCTGGTTGGGAAACACTGCCCTACAGCATAATGTGTTTTCCATTGACTTACATTATTTAAAAAAAAAAAAAAAAATTACCAATAATAGGAAATGTTTGACATACACAATAATGTGGTTGAACACTTTTTTTTTTTTAACCCAGCAAAAGTCTTTACAATCAAGAGAAATATCTAACCAAATAAATAAAAGAAATAGCATCAATGAATTGAAAATATAAATAAAATAAAATACATTTTTTGGGGAATTTTTTGGGGGAAACTTAAATAAAAGAAAGTAAAACAAAGAAAGTTCCCGGCATCCCCTTGCCTGCCTCGCTGCTTCTGTTTATTGTCCAATTTAATATTTAATGGTAAATGCATGTATAGTGTCATTTGCCAGCGGGCAACAGCTACCGCCACATAATAGAACATCTCGCCGCTGCGTGTCGTATTACATATTGCATGGGAACACAAGTCATCAGGCGGCTTCTTCAAGCAAGAACATAAACATCCGCAATACCCAAAAGCCTTGCTTCTTCCGCCCAACACGTCGTCTATGGAAATAATTTAAAGGGGTACTCCGGTGGAAAACTTTATTTATTTATGTTAATTTACTTCTATTAAAAAAATCCTAATCCTTCCAGTACTTATTAGCGGCTGTATACTACAGAGGAAATTCTTTTCTTTTAGGATTTCTTTTCTGTCACGACCACAGTGCTCTCTACTGACACCTCTGTCCATGTCAGGAACTGTCCAGAACAGGAGAAAATCCCCATAGCAAACATATGCTCCTCTGGACATTTCCTAAAATGGACAGAGGTGTCAGCAGAGAGCACTGTGGTCGAGACAGAAAAGAAATTAAAGGGGTACTCCGGAGCTAAGACATCTTATGCCCTATCCAAAGGATAGGGGATACGATGCCTGATCGCGGGGGTCCCGCCGCTGGGGACCCTGTGATCTTCCACGCCGCACCCCGTTAGAATCAGCCCCGGAGCGTGCTCGCTCTGGGTCTGATTACTAGCGATCACGGGGACGGAGCATAGTGATGTCACGGCTCCGCCCCCCATGTGATGTCACGCTCCGCCCCCTAAATGCAAGCCTATGGAGGGGGCGTGACAGCAGGGGGTCCCGTCGCTGAGACCACCCCCACGATCTCCGCGCAGCACCTGGTGTTATGAACAAACGCTGGGTTCCAAGGCCGTGGTCACAATGTCATGCTACGCCGAAGCCGAACGGAGACTACAGAGGGTCCCAACGGCGGGAGCCCTGCTATCAGACATCTAATCCACTATCCTTTGGATAAAGGAATAAGATGTCTAGTGGTGGAGTACCCCTTTAACGGTGGACCTGAGGAAGAGGGTAGCAATGCTCTCGAAACGTGCCATCCATATGCATGTTTTCAAAACGCATCATCACAATTAAAGGGGTATTCTGCTGCTAGACATTTTATATCCTATCCAAAAGCATAGGGATAACATGTCTAAGGGGGTCTGCCGCAGGAGACCCCTCAATCTCTGCTACGGCAACTCAGTCCATGCAATGCCGGATGACTGGTGAACACTACTGTCAGACCCCTCCCATAGACATGAATGAATGGGGCGTGTCATCGGCTTATGATACCGTATGATACCGCAGCACCAGCCCAGAGATCGCGAGGGGTCTCTGTGGCCGGACCCCCCCCCCGATCAGATAACACATATAGGGGTGGAGTACCCCTTTAATTCCTCGCTTGGACATCGTGGTGAACACTGAAGGTATCCTTTTACTTTCAGTGCACCGTCTCTATGCTGTCCCAGGTCATAGGTCATGGTCTTATGCAGGCTGCTCCTGTGGGGGCATGACCTCCCCAGGGGAGCGTACTACTGGCTATGCTCACAAACCTTATATCACTGAGATAGCGGCACTTAGTGCGCCCCAGTTTTCTGCCTTTTCCATATTTCATTCATATGGGTTGAATGACAGGACGGGTCCTCCATAATATCACTGCTGATGCTCATCACTCTGGTCAAGGAGATTCCTCAATACAGGATCACCCCCCTTTATTACACACAAAAATTCCACAATAAAGGTGTACAAAAACAATTTTATTTTTTTTTTAAGCTCCTTAGAATGTTTTCCCTGTACAGGGACACCGCCAGCTCACTTGAATGGAGTTAAAATGAACGTCTCGCCTAAAATATTCTTCGTTAATTGATTGGCGCCAGATACATCCTCAGATTGTCGTTCTTTATAGGATCTAATTCTGCTCTATGGGGGAAATCACAAACCCGGTTGTTCTCACTTGTCAGGTCCTAGGCGCGGTGTGTAAGAACACATGTATTTGACAGGTTCAGGTATAGCGCTGACATTTTTTACTATTAAATTGGATGATTAATTTTATTTAGTTAATATTATTTGTATAATTTTTTTTTTATTAACCCCCCCAATTTAACTTGTGGGAACAATAATGCTATTTTTATTATGGAGTTTATGTTGTTTCCCCCTTGGGGACTTGTATGAGCAATCATACAGATCAGAGCAGTACATATGTTCTTGCATTGATCCATTAGACCTGCAATCTATTGGTAGAGCCTGCCCCAGTAGCCAAGTCACAGCAGCCACGTAGGGGGATCGCGGGGAGCAGATCCAAACCACTACATCGCCAATGACTGATGGAACGGTCCTTCAAATGCTGTTGCCAATTTTGACATTAGCATCTAAATGGTTATTAGCCGGTTGCGGATATTGCTTCGCGCTGTCTTTTTCCCGACTAATATTTATATGGGCACTGTCAGAATCAAAAACTTTTTATATGTTGTACATGTTTTATATGGTGTACTTGTTGGCAAAACATTTAAAAGGGGTATTTCCAGGAAAAATGTTTATATATACATACACACACACACATCACTCAACTGGCTCCAGAAAGTTAAAAACAGATTTGTAAATTACTATTACAAAATCTTTATCCTTCCAATAATTATCAGCTGCTGAAGTTAAGTTCTTGTCTGTCTAACAACAGTGCTCTCTGCTGACATCTCTGCGTGTCTCGGGAACTGCACAGAGTAGAAGAGGTTTGCTATGGGGATTTGCTTCTATTCTGGACAGTTCCTGAGACATGTGTAATCAGAGAGCACTTAGACAGAAAATAACAACTCAACTTCAGCAGCTCATAAGTACTGAAAGGATTAAGATTTTGAATAGAAGTAATTTACAAATGTGCTTAACTTTCTGGAGCCAGTTAATATATATTAAAACATTTTTCCTGGATAACCCTTTTAACCTTTCTCTCTCTCTCTAATTAATATATATATATATATATATATATATATATTTTTTTTTTTTTACATTTTCTTATAATAGAAATTATGGCTTACAAAAAAACACCATTAGGGGCCCTATATAACCCTGTCCGGCTGTAGCATCATCTTTGTCCAAGCTGAAGCACAGGCAGGGACAAAGTCCAGGTAGTGAGGGTGGGACTAGCACTTCTCTGTGCTCCCTCCAGTCCTATCAGACTGCAGCATGAAAACAGAGAGGAGGGGGGTTACAGAGCAGCCTGCAGTGATTGGATGAAGAGACCCAGCACAGCAGACTCAGGGAGGAAGATGAGTCATGCAGAGTGAGGACATGCCCTGTCAAGAGCAAAGGATGAAAAACCAAGCAACAGATAGGTATTTGTGAAAGAAATATAAAAGCTGGACCCAAAAATATATTCATGATCAGAATAAGGTATTGAGCAACAAATTTTTTGTGTGGGATTTGACAAGTATTCTTTAACCCCTTAAGGACTCAGTGTTTTTCAGTTTTTGCATTCTCATTTTTTCCTCCTTACCTTTTAAAAATCTTAACCCTTTCAATTTTCTACCTAAAAATCCATATGAGGGCTTATTTTTTGCCCCACCAATTCTACTATGTAATGACATCAGTAATTTTACCCAAAAATTTACGGCGAAACAAAATTGAAAATAAAAACGCCATTTTGTCAATTTTGGGGGCTTCCGTTTCTACGATTAAAATGATTCCCTAATTATATAGGTTTGATTTTGTCGTGCTTCTGGAAAACTACATGCACGAAAATGTATACGTTTAAAAATGTCCTATTCTGACTCCTATAATGTTTTTATTTTTCCGCATATGGGGATGTATGAGGGCTCATTTTTTGCGACGTTATCTGAAGTTTTTATCAGTACCATTTTTGTTTTGATCAGACTTTTTAAATCGCTTTTTATAAAAAATGTTATGGTATATTTTTATTGTATGCAATTGACGGTGCAGTTTAATTAACAATATATTTTTATAGTTCGGATATTTACGTATGCGGCAATACCACTTATGTTTATATTTGTTTTTATTAACAGGTTTTTTTATGGGAAAAAGGAGGGCGATTCAGATTTTTATTAGGGAAGGGGTTAAATCACATTAACACTTTATTTTTACGATCGGTGATGTCCGGCATTAGCCGCAGGACCAACCAGATATGATGCGGGGGTCACCCGATATGACGCGGGAGCCGGCGCAGGACATAAATATAAGTCCTGCCTGGTTAAGGAGTTAAAGGGGTAGTCCAGTGCTGAAAAACGTATCCCCTATCCTAAGTATAGGGGATTAGTTTCAGATCGCGGTGGGTCCGACCGCTGGGGCCCCCCGTGATCTCCTGTATGGGGCCCAGGCTCGCTGACCAGATAACTGGTGTTGACCACCGCACAAAGCAGCGGCCGACACACCCCTCAATACATCACTATGGCAGAGTCGGAGATTGCCATAGGCATCGCTCCGGCTCTGCCATAGAGTTGTATTGAGGGAGCGTGTCAGCCGCCGCTTCGTGCAGTGGTCAACACGTCCCCTTCCCGCGGGCTGCCGGACCCCCGCGATCTGAAACTTATCCCCTATCCTTAGGATAGGGGATACGTTTTTCAGCACTGGATATCTCCTTTAATATAATTACAGTGCGGGTGGTCAGACCGACGAATCAATTATTGATAACAATTTATTATTGATCATCAACATTGTTGACTAGTGGTTTTAGCTCTATTCAAATATTTATAATTTTATACAAAGTCCAGTAAAAATTTAAATAAAAATTAAGTTTGATTAAGTGTTTTGTGCCCCCGCAAAGCCCTACAGGGTACCACACTGGTGGAAAAACAATCGATCACCGGATGGCATTCACACCAATTGGGGCGCGGGTCAATACAGAGAAGCTCTTGATCACTGCAGGATGCTGGGCAGCACCACTTCGTGAATCTTGGTCGAACAACAGCGGCCTCTTGAAATATGGAACACAACCCTAGTGGTGTCAGAGTTGTCTGTTCTAGGCTGAGTATCAATTATTGAGACCTCACGTCGGGCTGCTGTCTTTGCTCCGTTTGCGCCCCACCTCGGCTGCACCCGATTGGTTCTCCAGCTGACTCTTCGTGGTAAACAGGAGGTAAAAAATTGATCTTTGCCCATGAATAATTTCTCGTCGGCCTTTTCAACATCGCGTCTGATGTGTTCATCAACCCGGCACAAAAAGGGGCCGTTATTCCGACCTGCCAACAACTCCCCTCCTGCTCCGTCCTCTTGACACGTCTCTTACCTTTTGTTTCTTCTGCCTCTAATCAGCGGACGCAAAAAAAAAAAAAGATACCGGCTGTAAAAATACATTACTTCTATCTTCACACGCGCACAAGCTTTTTCCAGAGGAGAGAAGGCGAAGAGAAAAAAAAAAGAAAAGCAGAAAGTACAGCCAAATACATAAAAATGGATTACTTTCAGCTTCATCATGCCTTCAGATCTGAAATTGCTTTCAACATTCATAAACTTCACTATCATTTCCCACAAATTCTGCCTTTGAAGCACCATTTCCCACCAATTCGGCTTTCCGAGCAATGTGTAAAAAAAAAAAAAAAAGAAAGAAAGAAAAAGTAGTATATATGAAATCCTTATTTTAAATAGATTTTCATCTCGTACTTGGTAATGAAAAGACAATGATGATCATTTGCATTTCCACTGTGGTTCCTCCAAGTTCTAGGGTGGGATAATGGTAGACTGCTGCGTGTTAACCCCTTTATAACAAGTTTACTTCCACTTCAGGCAGTTTTTTCCTCCCCTTCTTAAAGGGGTACTCCACCGGGCAGCGTTCGGAACTAAATGTTCCGAACGCGGTTTTCGCGCTGCAGGGGGTCGGTCACGCCCCTCGTAACGTCACGCCCACGTCCCCTCAATGCAAGTCTATGGGAGGGGACGTCACGCCCCCTCCCATAGACTTGCATTGAGGGGGCGTGGGCGTGACGGCACGAGGGGCATAGCCAACCCCTGCAGCGCAAAAACAGTGTTTGAAACATTTTAGTTCCGAACGCTGGCTGGTCATCACGCCCCCTCCCATAGACTTGCATTGAGGGGGAGTGCCCATTGAGGGGGAGTGCCCATGACGTCACAAGGGGCCTGACCGACCACAGCAGAGCGAAAATAGCAAGCATTGGGAACATTTAGTGCCAAAACGCTGGCCGGTGTAGTACCCCTTTAAAAGGGAAATGTACTCACTTTTTCTAATACGCACAGTGCCGAGAGTCCCCTTTTTCACCCATTATAAGGTGGTAATAAAGGGGTATTCGAGGATTTTTTTTATTTGACTATGCTACAGGGGCTGTAAAGTTAGTGTAGTTCATAATATAGTGTCTGTACCTGTGTTTCATGGTGGTCTCGCAATTCTTCTGTGATTTTTGTCCCAATATTTGTTTTTAACAGCGTGCAAAATTACTCAGGTCTCGGGTTTTCCCAGGTTGTAGTGCGTCAAGACATGACATCACTATTCAGGTGTGCAAAGGGAGTCTGTCCTGCTTTAATGGGTAGAGCAACCACTGGGTGGGAGAGAGAGATCATTTTGCAACAGCTAGAGGCACCCTGGTTGGAAAACACTGGTCTTTTGAATGGAATGCAACTCATTTGCTTTTCAATGGGGGGTGGGGGGTGGCTAATGTGTGGGAGGGAGGAAAGTGACCTCACACTTACAAGGAACTATGGAATGTGTAGTTTAAAACATGAAATACCCAGAGCGGGGAGAAGAGGGAGTGGCGGAGGGAGGAATATTGATGAGCTGGGCGGCGCTGCGGACGAGCGGCACCGACGTCTGAGTGCCAGTAACCCCGCCTGTGCCAGTTAGCACCTAATTAGCATATACAGAAAAACGAAGATTTCGGCTGAACGGCGGGGCGGATCTGGGCACGTTAGGCAAACTGATCAGCGCCCCCCGCACTACCAGCCAGTACCGCCATTAAGTTCACACCATTGTGCGGCATTGCGCTAATAATTTCACAGATTTTGCAGCACATTTTACTCATGTCAGGCCTGTTTTTTTGCTTGTTCTTCAGAGATACCGTCAATGTGAGCAGCTTCCTATGCAAACCGCAAACTCCAGGCATCAAGGATCTGATATTCCAAAAGAAAAACATTAAGATGATAGAGCGGTAGGTGCGGAGATAAGTGGTTTCATTCGCAGTCGCTCAGACAGAAAACACATCAACATTACTCAGATCGTATGCACAGAAAGCAGCGCGGGAATAAGGATGGGGTGCGAAACGCTCAATCGGGTCATAATCCGGCCACCATTCAGAGGATGTACCAGGCTCCCCCACGGGGATAACCGTGACATAGGATAAGCTTCTGTATGACACATTGTATCACTTTATATACAGGTGATATATGTCAGATGACAATGTTGGAGATCACAACCGTGGTGTGAACACAGCCTTACTTCCTGGCAATGGGAATAATGTATGACGCCACGTGACGATAACGTAGCGTCACACGACTGACACGACCTATAAAATGTCAAGTCCAGGACCTCGTGTAACATAACAGCAGCAAAGGAAGAGAGCGTTTTGTCTACGGCGTTCCACAGCAGCAGTTCTAACATAAAAACTACCGCCATATGAATGAGGATATTGTAAATAAAACAAAAATACGTAATTCCCATCAATGCTAAATGACCCTATTCTGAGCTCCGCCTAAAAAGGACTATATCACAGGTGTCCGGAGTGGACCTTGTATAACGTTACATCAAGGCAGAGCCATAAAAACTACAGCCATAAAATCGAATTCTCTTTTATGTAATTGGATGATGTTCTCATCTTCACAGATGACAAGAATGGACCTCATATAACATTATATCAGACCAATCCAGTCATTCAAACACTGCTCCATGAGAGAATAAAAACTACCGCCATATAAGTTGTAAAAGCACCATTCTCTTGAATCTAACTTATTTTCTAGGAAAAAGCTTAACAAGTACGAACATGATAACATCTAGGATTTGTTCACATTAAAGGGGTACTCTAGCTTAGAGATCTCATCCCCTATCCTAAGGATAAGAGGTCCCCCAATGGGAATTCCTGCAAACTCAGCTGCGGCACCCCAGACATCCGGTGCACGGAGCGAACTGGCGAGCGTGACGTCACAGGGATGCCCCCTCAATACAAGTCTATGGGAAGGGGCGTGACGGCCGTCACGCCCCTTCCCATAGACTTGCATTGAGGGGGCGTGCACGTGACATCACGATCCTCCGACGCTGCACCCAACGCTCTAAATGAATGCAGGGTGCAGCAGGGAGATAGCAGGGGTCCCCAGCGGCGGGACCCCCATGATCAGACATCTTATCCCCTATCCTTTGGATAGGGGATAAGATATCTGTTACGGCGAGCATTCCGGCCGATCACACAGGCCGTGAGCTCTCTCTCTCTCTGTCCTCCGGCGGGCCCGGGATTCACATCGCGGGACTGGCCCATATGCGAATCTCGGTCACTCACCTCCTCCTTCTGTCTCCTCAGTGTTCTCACACCGCCGGAGCTCTGAAATTTAAAGGGCCAGTGCACCCTTAGTGTTTGCACCTGTCCCTTCTCTATTAGTATGTGCACCTCCCTCTACCTCTTGCCAGATCTTTGTGTGCCCAGTGCCATAGTGAAAGTGTTTATTGTGTTTTGACTTACCGTGTTCCTGACCTTCCTGCTCCTTGACCTGCCCTTGCGCCGACTGCATACTGACCTCCTGCTACATCCCTGTTCTCGCTACTGTGCGGCCTGCCCTTCTGCTATCCTGACAGAGTTGCCATATTCCTCCTGTACCACATTTTCTCCTCAGCAGCCTGTGTGGACGAGTCATGCCAGGGGTAGCGACCTGGGTGCCGCCTGCCGCAGCAAGTCCGTCCGCTTTGCAGCGGGCTCCGGTGAAAACCAGCGGCAACTTAGACTACGCTCCCTGACACGGCCCAAGCCATCATCCACACAGGCTCAGCGGATCTACTACCTCCTTGTCACTTATAGTGTCTAGTAGTGCTGGGCGGTATACCGGTATGAACCGAATACCGTTTTTTTTTTCTCCCACGGTATGGATTTTTGCCCATACCGCTGTACCGGTCGGGCCCCTCCCCCACCCTCCGGATGAATTGTAGAGCACAGTCCCATCACTTGTCCCAGTGTGCTTCTGTGTCCCCCCCCCGCTGTGCCTGTCAGCCAGTGTCCCCGCGAGCACGATCAATCCCCACCGGTAGCGGGGTCCCTGTGCCCACTAGCGGTGTCACAAGAATGCCGAGCGCGGCTCTGTTCCCCGTCCCTGTCAGCTCTCAGGGTATGGGAACAGATTTAAAAGCCTCGCGCACGGCTAACGTAGTACTGCGCAGGCACAGCACTACGCAAATAGCGTAAGGCTAATGTAGGCAGCGCTAGGAGCGGTAATACCGCGATAAAAAAAAAATACCGTGATATTCATTTTAGGCCATACCACCTAGCACTAGTGTCTAGGGGTGAAGTACCCCTTATAATTTGGAAATCATTTTTTTTCCCTCAAGACACTTATAGGAAGACTAAAAGGCACAAGTAAAACAAATATCTTATTAACAGGTCAGCCACAAAGAATACTAAAGATAAACTTATGGTAAAAAAAAAAAAAAAAATGTCAGGAAAACTATCAGAGCTGTGACCGGCAGCAAGAAAAACCTAACAGGACGACTGATACCGGAGCAACACTGGGCAAAGTATTTTATCTCTCACAGCCTCGGGCCACAGAAGTCAGATCATAGGCTCAGCCGGGCCGGGGCAGAGTGTGAATAGAGACAAGTCACCAACAGATAACAAAAGATGGGACGTTACACACAACTGCAGTAAAAACAACATTCTGCTATCCGCAAAATGACAGCGGTGAATGCTCTTGTGTATAAACACACAAAGATATAACACACAAAAGATAAAAATATTATAGGCCAGGGGAAAAGTTACCTCACAACAAAGTTTAAAAATAATGCATAAAAAAAAAAAATTTTATATATAAAAATATATATATATACATATACATATTATATATATATATACATATACATATACATATATATATATATATATATATATACTAAACCTTAAAAGGGGTACTCCGCTGCTCAGCGTTTGGAACAAACTATTCCAAACGCTGGAGCAGACAGCTCGTGACGTCATTGCCCCGCCCCCTCATGACGTCATGCCCAGTCCCCTCAATGCAAGTCTATGGGAGGGGGCGTGACTGCCGTCACGCCACCTCCCATAGACTTGCATTGAAAAGGCAGGGCGTGATGTCATGAGGGGGGCGGGGCAATGACGTCACAAGCTGCCTGTGCCGGCTCCAACATTAGGAACGCCGAGCAGCGGAGTACCCCTTTAACTGCTTGACTCTTGTTTTTTCCTCCTCGCCTTTTAAGAGCCAGGACTCGTATTTTTCCATCCTCAAATCCAATTACAATAGCGCTTTGTAATGACACCTTTCATTTTACAATAAATTGTACAGCGCAACCCAAAAAATTATTATATGTGGAGGGAAATTGAAAATAAAACTGTAATTTTGCAATTTTTGGAGTTTTATTATTACGCTGTACACTTTATGATGAAACAGACTTTCTCTTTATTTTGTGGGTCAAAACAATATAATGTTCAATGTATATAGTTCTATTAATGTACTAAAAAAAATAAAAATAAACACTTTGGACAAAATGTGCATGTTTAAAAATTCCCTTTTTTTGACCCTACAGCTTTCTTATTTTTGCGGCTGTATGATGGCTTATTTTTTTGCACTGTGATCTGTAGTTTTTATCGGCACTACTTTAGCATATCTGTGACTTTTTGATCACTTTGATTTTATTTTATTCTGGGATGTGATGTGACCAAAAATCAGGAATCAGGTATTTTTATTACATCTACGCCATTCACCGTACGGGATCAGTAACATTATAGTTTAATATTTCCAAAATTTACGCACATGGGGGGAGATTTATCAAAACCTGTGCAGAGGAAGAGTGGTGCAGTTGCCCATAGCAACCAATCAGATTGCTTCTTTCATTTTCCACAGGCCTCTAAAGAGGCCTGTGGAAAATGAAAGAAGCAATCTGATTGGTTGCTATGGGCAACTGCACCACTCTTCCTCTGCACAGGTTTTGATAAATCTCCCCCATGGTGATAGCACATATGTTTATTAAGTTTTTTTTTTTATACGCTTAATTTTATTGGAGGACATGATCATTTTTTAATTGGAGACTAATTATATTATATATATAAGCAATCTTTGGATTGCTATTACTGTTCAGTGTTATGGCACTGTTCTCAGCAATCTATTTGTTTGGTCTGTCTATGTGCGCAGACTATGCGAGAAGATCCCTTAAGCGGCAGGAGGCAGGTGAGGAGACCTCCGGCAACCTTTTATACTCATCATACCCCCGCAATTGCGCTACAGGTGGTCCGATGAGTGGACTGCTTCAAATGCTGTAATCAGGGTTAATCACCAGGATGTAAATTTCTGTTCAATGTTGTTAAACTGCTTGACATTAATTCTGTTCTGATCCTGAGTTATATCCTGTATTATACTCCAGAGCTGTACTCACTATTCTGCTGGTGAGGTCACTGTGTACATACATTACATTACTTATCCTGTACTGATCCTGAGTTATAGCCTGTATTATGCTCCAGAGCTGCACTCACTATTCTGCTGGTGAGGTCACTGTGCACATACATTACTTATCCTGTACTGACCCTGAGTTATATCCTGTATTATACTCCAGAGCTGTACTCACTATTCTGCTGGTGAGGTCACTGTGTACATACATTACATTACTTATCCTGTACTGATACTATATTATATCCTGTATTATACTCCAGAGCTGTACTCACTATTCTGCTGGTGAGATCACTGTGTACATACATTACATTACTTATCCTGTACTGATCCTGAGTTATATCCTGTATTATACTCCAGAGCTGTACTCACTATTCTGCTGGCGGAGTCACTGTGTGTGTGTGTGTATATAGATTTTATGAGATATATATATTCTGCTCAGGGCCACGCTAAGCCTAAAACCGGCCCTGATAGAAGACAAGGAACAACTATGGTGCTCCCCTCAAAGAGCTCCTTCATCTTCCATAGCTTATCCCGGTGTTTCCGGGCATGCTGGGAATTGTAGTTTTGCAACAGCTGGAGGCACCCTGGTTGGGAAACACTGGCTTATCCTTTCTTCATTCTCCATTACAATTTATCCTATGTAAAGAATACATTAAGTCATCTTCACTCTGGAGAAGAAGGATTTCTAGGCCGGCAGGACTTGGGTCATGACTGTCGGAGGTGGTCAATGGGGATTTACAGCCGCGGCTGCCCTGCAGCACATCTAGAGAGCTTCAAAAAAGGTATCCACGTAATCTTCAGACCTCTCACTCTAAATTATATATATATTTTTTCCAAGGCTTTAAATACAATTCAAGGAAGGGCATCCGTCTGAAGGAAAGGCCCACGGGGTACTTCTGGCAGAGGCACAGCTCTATCCTCTCATCACCTCGCCATGTTTTATTCATTTTGACTTATTTTGTTCTGTCACCGTGAAAGACTCCTCTTTATGTTGACCTCAGTACTTTTCACGTTAAATTACAACCTATTGATATTCCTGGCTCAATATGCAGAGATATTATATCAACAGCTGTCAAGGCTCGAGCCAAACGTATGTATTTCTTGTAAAAAAATGTTTTTTTTTTTAAATAGGACGAAATCAAAAAAGATATTAGTCAATAGAAGAGGAGCTGGAAAATGCAACGTTGATACAATGTATCGGAGGGCGCGTTCTGCCTTCGTTTGCGTTATTCGCCCTCCGTACGATGTACAGATCGTCGTTTCTGTCTTGACCTTCCAACGCGCTCCTTGTCAATTCCCTTTATGCACAGATTGGCAACAAGAATAGCTTTATTTATAGCCTGTGAAAGAGACAGCTTCTTGCTGGGAAACTGTCGATAGAGACGAAAGAAAGAAGACGACGATACGGAGAGGACTGGAAATTCTTCCTTCTCTTCTTGACAAGTGACAATCGTATTTCTTGTTCTTAAAAAAAAAAAAAGTTTCCGCGTCGACCAAAACGGCAAATTAATAGGATTAACCCCGTGTAGAGCGAGCGGTACACAGACAACAATGGTGTAATTATAAACAACAACAATATTCTATTATCTAGTCTGAACAGGTGCTTTATAAGGAAATTGCATTACATTGGATAAAAGCTGATAATCCGCGGATAAATCACGGTAATAAGGATTATGTATCGGCTGCTGGATTCATTTTAAAGCTGGGAGGGATGGAAATGGCGCGACTATCCCTGCTATAAAGGGGAGAGAAGAACCTCTGCAAAACACCTCAAAGAAGTATGTTATAGTTTAAGGGGAACTCCGGTACTTAAAGGGGTACTCCCCTGGAAAAAATGTTTTATTTTTAAATCAACTGATGCCAGAAGGTTAAACAGATTTGTACATTACTTCTATTAAAAATCTTAATCCTTCCAGTACTTATCAGCTGCTATTATGATCCACAGGAAGTTCTTTTTGAATTTCCTTTCTGCCTGACCACAGTGCTCTCTGCTGAGCAAGATAGGTTTCTATGGGGATTTGCTCCTACTCTGGTCAGTTCCTAAAATGCACTGTGGTCAGACAGAAAATTCAAAAAGAAAAGAACATACAGCAGCTGATAAGTACTGGAAGGATTAAGATTTTTAAATAGAAGTAATTTACAAATATGTTTAACTTTCTGGCACCAGTTGATTTAAAAAAATTAAATAAAAAAATTGTCCAGTGGAGTACCCCTTTAAACGTTACTTCTCCCCTACCCAAAGGAAAGGGGATAAGATGTCTGATCGTGGGGGGGTTCGGTCACTGAGATCTCCTCCGCATGATCTCCAGTGCGGCACCTCAGTAATACGCTGCACGGAGCGAACTCCGCTCAGCGCAGGATGACAAGCGACCACAGTTGCGCCCCCTCCCATAGACCTGAATGGAGGGGGCGTGCTGTTACGATGAAAAATGTTCAGAACGCCGGGGTGCCAGCTCGAAGATCGAGGGGGTTCTGTGCGGCCGGACCCCCTGTGATCAGACGTCTTATCCTCTATCCAAAGGATAGGGGATAAGATGGCTAGGGGCGGAGTAACCCTTTAACAACTTCTCCCCTATTTACAGGAGATTGCAGCAGGTCTGACTTCTGGGACCCCCCTCCCACAATCTCCTGCCCGGCGCCCCGGCTCTCCCCATGCACGGAGCGGCAGCTCCGTGCATGGGGAGAGCCGGGGTGCTGGGCAGGAGATCACTGGGGGTTCCAGCGGTCAGACCCTATGCAATCTCCTGAAAATAGAGGATAAGTTGTTAAAGGGGTACTCCATGTCCATTGTAACCAATTTCTATTACTTTCAGAGAAAAACTGAATGAAAGACTGTAACTTTGCATATAGCCCTGATTACAGACTTCCTATCATTCTGTGTATACAGCTCCAATGCATCTCCATGGTAACAGACAACAAACCTTGTGTAGTCCCATCCTGAAGTCCTACATACTTTCATCAGTTCCCTCCTTCTTGGTTCTCTATTAATGTATACGAGCGGAAAGTTGGTAAAAGATTAGAGCGGCCAGCAGGATCCGACTACAGACTGTTATTACGGAGATGCAAAGGTGTGAACAGAGCTGGACACCCAAAAGGAAATAGTATTCTAATACACTGCTCAAAAAAATAACACAAGATAACACATTCTAGATCTGAATGAATGAACTAATCGTATGAAATCCTTTCCTCTTTACATAGTTGAATGCGCTGACCACAAACTCACACAAAAATTATCAATGGAAATGAAATGTATGAACCCCTGGAGTCTGGATATGGAGTCACACTCAAAATCACAGTGGAAAACCCCACTACAGGCTGATCCAACTTTATGTAATGTCCTTAATACAAGTCCCAATGAGGCTCAGTAGTGTGTGTGGCCTTCACGTGCCCGTATGACCTCCCTACAACGCCTGGGCATGATCCTGATGAGGTGGAGGATGGTCTCCTGAGGGATGTCCTCCCAGACCTGGACTAAAACATCCGCCAACTCCTGGACAGTCTGTGGTGGATGGAGCGAGACGTCCCAGATGTGCTCAATCGGATTCAGGGGAACGGGCGGCCAGTCCATAGCATCAATGCCTTCCTCTTGTAGGAACTGCTGGCACACTCCAGACACGAGGTCTAGCATTGTCTTGTATTAGGAGGAACCCAGGGCCAACCGCATCAGTATATGGTCTCACAAGGGGTCTGAGGATCTCATCTCGGTACCTAATGGCAGTCAGGCTACCTCTGGCAAGCACATGGAGGGCTGTGCAGCCCCCAAAAGAAATGCCACCCCACAAAAATAGTGACCCACCGCCAAACCAGTCATGCTGGAGGATGTTGCAGGCAGCAGAACGTTCTCCACGGCGTCTCCAGACTCTGTCACATGTGCTCAGTGTGAACCTGCTTTCAACTGTGAAGAGCACAGGGCGCCAGTGGCAAATTTGCCAATCTTGGTGTTTTCTGGCAAATGCCAAACATCCTGCACGGTGTTGGGCTGTAAGCACAACCCCCACCTGTGGACGTCGGGCCCTCATACGACCCTCATGGAGTCTGTTTCTGACAGTTTGAGTGGACACAGTGCTGGGCGGTATGGTCTAAAATGAATATCACAGTATTGTTTTTTTTATTATCGCGGTATCACCGCCTGTCCCCAACCGCCCCCCGCGAGCGGGGTCCCTGTGCCCACTAGCGGTGTCAAATGTGCCCCGCGCGATCGCTACCATCACCGCTAGCAGGGTCCCTGTGCCCACTAGATGTGTCACAAGAATGCCGAGCGTGAGCGTGGCTCTGTTCCCCGTCCCTGTCAGCTCTCAGGGTACGGGAACAGATTTAAAAGCCTAGCGCTGCCTACGTTAGCCCTACGCTATCTGCGTAGTGCTGCGCCTGCGCAGTACGTTAGCCGCGCGAGGCTTTTAAATCTGAGAGCTGACAGGGACGGGGAACAGAGCAGCGCTCGGCATTCTTGTGACACCGCTAGTGGGCACAGGGACCCCACTAGCGGTGATGGTAGCGATCGCGCTCGCGGGAGGCATTTTTGTGACACCGCTAGTGGACATATGGATCCCGCTAGCGGTGGGGATTGATCGTGCTCGCGGGGACATTGGCTGACAGGCGCAGCGGGGGGCCACAGAAGCACACCGGGACAAGTGAGGGCGCCGCTCTGGGCTCTTCAATTCATCCTGAGGGTGTGGGAGGGGCCCGACCAGTATAGCGGTATGGGCAAAAATCCATACCGTGAGAGAAAAAAAAAAACCGGTGTCCGGTTCATACCGGTATACCGGCCAGCATTATGGACACATGCACATTTGTGTCCTGCTGGAGGTCATTTTGCAGGGCTCTGGCAGTGCTCCTCCTGCTCCTCCTTGCACAAAGGTGGAGGTATCGGTCCTGCTGCTGGGTTGTTGCCCTCCTACGGCCTCCTCCGTGTCTCCTGATGTACTGGCCTGTCTCCTGGTAGCACCTCCATGCTCTGGACACTACGCTGACAGACGCAGCAAACCTTCTTGCCACAGCTCACATTGATGTGCCATCCTGGATGAGCTGCACTACCTGAGCCACTTGTGTGGGTTGTAGACTCCGTCTCATGCTACCACTAGAGTGAAAGCATCGCCAGCATTCAAAAGAGACCAAAACACCAGCCAAAAGATGCATCCGGTTGTGTCCATTTTGAGTCTTGTTCTGTTTTGTCAGTTATTTTCCCACACCATAAAATTATAGCCTACCACGGTTTTTGGTCCGGGTGAAAAACCGTATTGAAACATACTTTTTTTTTAAACATGTGAGTTAATGGGAACCGTACAGAACTGTATGTGCGTATGGTTCCATCTGATTTGCACCATATGTTTTTTGACTTTGCAGAGTTTTTTTCTTGGAATTTCAATCAAACAAGTGAAACTTTATTCATAATGGAATGAAAAATTTTAAAAAAAGTATACATTTTTTTCTTAAAAAGCTGATGCAACCAGAAACCAGACATTTTTCAAACCGTAAAGGGGTAAAATTTGTACACACATTTTTATTCAGATTACTCAGGTTTTGATGAATCTGTTTATCATCAAAAACCTGATTCGGGAACTGTATTGCAAAAACATGGTGTGAACCCGGCCTTATTCTATCACAGCTGCATTCATATGTTTTTCTTTTCATTCACAGTATTGTGTGCGTCAGAGGAAGTAGTCAGCTGACTTCCTGTGACCGACAGGATTCCATCACTACCTTTCAGATCCCTCCTAGTTCTATCTGTATACTGCTGCTATGGGATCAGGGTGTACAGTAGTTCTACAACTTCCCTCCAGCTCTAGCTGTATATTGCTGCTATTTCTACAGGATCAAGATATATAGTAGTAATATCCCTCTAGGTCTATTTGTATACTGCTGCTGCTGGGATAAGGATATAATCACAAATAGCCTAATATGCCGTGTTTCTTCTGTTTGTTTCTTCAGTTTTTGTGTTATTTCCCACATCTGTACAAAACATGTTGAAAATGTGTAATTTTTACTGAAGAAAAAACAGCCAACAGACTTATAATGATAATAAAACACACCAAATTGGCGTATCACTGGTAGAGGCGGGACATCGGTGATAGTCTGAGCGCCGTGTGATGATCCGTACACACGGAAGAAGGCAGAGGACCGATCAGCTATAGTGGCACAACAGGGAATGCCGGAGGAGGAGTTAAAGGGATACTCTGCCTCTAGACATCTTATCCCCTATCTAAAGGAGATCCTGCCGCTGGCAACCCCCCGATCTCCCTGCTGCACCCGGCATTCGCTTAGAGTGTCAGGTGCAGTGCCGGAGGCTCGTGATATGACGTCCCCTCCTATTGACTTACATTGAGGGGGCGTGGCCATGACATCACAAGCCTCTGCCCCGCATTGTCATCCGGCATGGAGCTAAGGTCGAGATAAGTAAGAGATATAGAGGAGCAGGGTCCTCTCTTCTGAGGGTGTACCTATAGAGATATAGGGGAGCAGGATCCTCTCTTCTGAGGGTGTACTATAGAGATATAGAGGAGCAGGATCCTCTCTTCTGAGGGTATATACTATAGAGATATAGAGGAGCAGATCCTCTCTTCTGAGGGTGTACTATAGAGATATAGAGGAGCAGGATCCTCTCTTCTGAGGGTATATACTATAGAGATATAGAGGAGCAGATCCTCTCTTCTGAGGGTGTACTATAGAGATATAGAGGAGCAGGATCCTCTCTTCTGAGGGTGTACTATAGAGATATAGAGGAGCAGGATCCTCTCTTCTGAGGGTGTACTATAGAGATATAGAGGAGCAGGATCCTCTCTTCTGAGGGTGTACTATAGAGATATAGGGGAGCAGGATCCTCTCTTCTGAGGGTGTACTATAGAGATATAGGGGAGCAGGATCCTCTCTTCTGAGGGTGTACTATAGAGATATAGAGGAGCAGGATCCTCTCTTCTGAGGGTGTAATATAGAGATATAGAGGAGCAGGATCCTCTCTTCTGAGGGTGTACTATAGAGATATACAGGAGCAGGATCCTCTCTTCTGAGGGTATACTATAGAGATATAGAGGAGCAGGATCCACTCTTCTGAGGGTGTACTATAGAGATATAGGGGGCAGGATCCTCTCTTCTGAGGGTGTACTATAGAGATATAGAGGAGCAGGATCCACTCTTCTGAGGGTGTACTATAGAGATATAGAGGAACAGGATCCTCTCTTCTGAAGGTGTACTATAGAGATATAGAGGAGCAGGATCATCTCTTCTGAGGGTGTACTATAGAGATATAGAGGAGCAGGATCCTCTCTTCTGAGGGTGTACTATAGAGATATAGAGGAGCAGGATCCTCTCTTCTGTGGGTATACTATAGAGATATAGGGGGCAGGATCCACTCTTCTGAGGGTGTACTATAGAGATATAGAGGAGCAGGATCCTCTCTTCTGAGGGTGTACTATAGAGATATAGGGGGCAGGATCCACTCTTCTGAGGGTGTACTATAGAGATATAGAGGAGCAGGATCATCTCTTCTGAGGGTGTACTATAGAGATATAGAGGAGCAGGATCCTCTCTTCTGAGGGTATATACTACAGAGATATAGAGGAGCAGGATCCTCTCTTCTGAGGGTGTACTATAGAGATATAGAGGAGCAGGATCCTCTCTTCTCAGGGTGTACTATAGAGATATAGGGGGCAGGATCCTCTCTTCTCAGGGTGTACTATAGAGATACAGAGGAGCAGGATCCTCTCTTCTGAGGGTGTACTATGAGATATAGAGGAGCAGGATCCTCTCTTCTGAGGGTGTACTATAGAGATATAGAGGAGCAGGATCCTCTCTTCTGAGGGTGTACTATGAGATATAGAGGAGCAGGATCCTCTCTTCTGAGGGTGTACTATAGAGATATAGAGGAGCAGGATCCTCCCTTCTGAGGGTGTACTATAGAGATATAGAGGAGCAGGATCCTCTCTTCTGAGGGTGTACTATAGAGATATAGAGGAGCAGGATCCTCTCTTCTGAGGGTGTACTATAGAGATATAGAGGAGCAGGATCCTCTCTTCTGAGGGTGTACTATAGAGATATAGAGGAGCAGGATCCTCTCTTCTGAGGGTGTACTATGAGATATAGAGGAGCAGGATCCTCTCTTCTGAGGGTGTACTATGAGATATAGAGGAGCAGGATCCTCTCTTCTGAGGGTGTACTATAGAGATATAGAGGAGCAGGATCCTCCCTTCTGAGGGTGTACTATAGAGATATAGAGGAGCAGGATCCTCTCTTCTGAGGGTGTACTATAGAGATATAGAGGAGCAGGATCCTCTCTTCTGAGGGTATATACTATGGAGATATAGAGGAGCAGGGTCCTCTCTTCTGAGGGTATACTATAGAGATATAGGGGGCAGGATCCTCTCTTCTCAGGGTGTACTATAGAGATATAGAGGAGCAGGATCCTCTCTTCTGAGGGTATACTATAGAGATATAGAGGAGCAGGATCCTCTCTTCTGAGGGTATATACTACAGAGATATAGAGGAGCAGGATCCTCTCTTCTGAGGGTGTACTATAGAGATATAGAGGAGCAGGATCCTCCCTTCTGAGGGTGTACTATAGAGATATAGAGGAGCAGGATCCTCTCTTCTGAGGGTGTACTATAGAGATATAGAGGAGCAGGATCCTCTCTTCTGAGGGTGTACTATGAGATATAGAGGAGCAGGATCCTCTCTTCTGAGGGTGTACTATAGAGATATAGAGGAGCAGGATCCTCCCTTCTGAGGGTGTACTATAGAGATATAGAGGAGCAGGATCCTCTCTTCTGAGGGTGTACTATAGAGATATAGAGGAGCAGGATCCTCTCTTCTGAGGGTATATACTATGGAGATATAGAGGAGCAGGGTCCTCTCTTCTGAGGGTATACTATAGAGATATAGGGGAGCAGGATCCTCTCTTCTGATGGTGTACTATAGATATAGAGGAGCAGGATCCTCTCTTCTGAGGGTATACTATAGAGATAAAGAAGAGCAGATCCTCTCTTCTGAGGGTGTACTATAGAGATATAGGGGAGCAGGATCCTCTCTTCTGAGGGTGTACTATAGAGATATAGAGGAGCAGGATCCTCTCTTCTTAGGGTGTACTATAGAGATATAGAGGAGCAGGATCATCTCTTCTGAGGGTGTACTATAGAGAAGCAGGATCCTCTCTTCTGAGGGTGTACTATAGAGATATAGAGGAGCAGGATCCTCTCTTCTGAGGGTGTACTATAGAGATATAGGGGAGCAGGATCCTCTCTTCTGAGGGTGTACTATAGAGATATAGAGGAGCAGGATCCTCTCTTCTGAGGGTGTACTATAGAGATATAGAGGAGCAGGATCCTCTCTTCTAAGGATGTACTATAGAGATATAGAGGAGCAGGATCCTCTCTTCTGAGGGTGTACTATAGAGATATAGAGGAGCAGTATCCTCTCTTCTGAGGGTGTACTATAGAGATATAGAGGAGCAGGATCCTCTCTTCTGAGGGTATATACTATAGAGATATAGGGAGCAGGATCCTCTCTTCCAAAACCTGTTGAATTTTAGAATGAATATAGGTTCTGACCTCACAGATCATCTTCGTGTGTAAATTGTGTAAGATAGACTTCCCCTTTAAAAGTGCATATACAGAAACATAGGGGGACCGGCAGTCGTAGAGTTTCCTAGGAGACCTGTACTAGGTTAATAAAATCGGATAATCCACGGTAGATTTGCGCCTGTATATAAGCCCCTAATCACCTAATATGATGCCATCGGACTTCACGCACATTATATATATATATCTATATATCAGAGGCGGCTTCATCTCGGCCATGATGGCGTATTGATTGACATGGGAAGCACATTCTGTTGCAGGAGAAGTTTGCACCTTTCTGCCGACAACAAGGTCACAAGCCTGAACAACAAGGTGACACCACAGAGCGCGCTCCCAACCCAGCTGTGGGCCGGTGCAGTGTCTGTCATTAAAATGCATTACCCGTTTTATAGTTTCACAGATCTAAAGGAAGGTAAATTACAGGCAGCGTATGGCTGGAAACGTATGGAAAGTCTGGGCTGCGGGAGACAATGCTGCACACTGACGCCTGTCACAGGAGACCACGAGCGGGACGTGTATATGAGAGATAAGGAGCCTTGGTGCAGCCTGAGGAGGAGTCTAGGGCACATAGTATTATATACATACCAAGTCGCTTCATTCTACTGCAGTGTTTGCCCAACAAGGTTGCATCTGGGTGTTGCAAAACTACAACTCCCAGCAAGCCCGGACAGCCAACGGCTGTCCGGGCTTGCTGGGAGTTGTAGTTTTGCAACAGCCAGAGTCACCCTAGGTGTGAACCAACCATTTTATCACCCTGGAAAAATAAAGTTCATGGCACAGTTAAAGTGATACTCCAGCCAAATATTACATACACAGTATTGGGGAAAAGTGTCTGAAAAAAGGGGGGGGTGCAGGGTCAAAGGTTCAACCACTATCTCCATAGCATGACCCATCTCTTCCCGCTGGGTGCTCCAACCTCCACCTTCCGAGACAATCTTGTTCAGGCACATTCAACCAATCAGCGGGCCGTCACTCTGGAGACCAGTTTGTCTGGGAAAATGGGGGGGGGGGGGGGGAGATCCGGAGCGCTCAGAGGAAAGACAGATCCCATTCTGGAGATTGTGGGGACCCCGGCAGTGGGATCCTCCCCCTCCCCAATCAGACACTTATCCCCTGTGAATGGGGGATACATTTTGCATAACCTTTAAGAGTACCCCTTTAATGCAATAAATTCACATGGTCACTTAAACTCCAGGGGTTTTTCTGTTTTTGCACTTTCGTTTTTTTTTTTCCTCCTTACCTTAAAAAAAAAAAAAAAAAAAAAGGATAATTCTTTTAATTTTGCACCTAAAAATCCAAATGATGGCTTATTTTTGGCGCCACCAATCCTACTATGTAATGACATCACATTTAAACCCAAAAATCTACCGCAAAACTGGAAAAAAAAAAAATCATTGAGCGACAAAACTTAAGAAAAAAAATGCCATTTTGTAACTTTTGGGGACTTCCGTTTTTAGGCAGTAAATTTTTTGGTAAAAATGACCCCTTCTCTTTATTCTGTAGGTTCATACGGTTAAAATGATCCCCTACTTATATAGGTTTGATTTTGTCGCACTTCTGAAAAAAAATCATAACTACATGCAGGAAAATTAATACGTTTACAATTGATATCTTCTGACCCCTATAACTATAAAAGGGGGGTGATTCTAACTTTTATTAGGGAAGGGGTTAAATGATCTCTGCTAAGTTTTTTTTTGTTTTTTTGCAATGTTATAGCTCCCATAGAGGGCTATAACACTGCACACACTGATCATTTACATTGATCAATGGTTTCTCATAGGAAACCACTGATCGATGATTCTGCCGTTGGAATGCTTATGCCTGGACTGAGCAGTCATTCAGCGATCGGACACAAGGAGGCAGGTAAGAGGACCCTCCTCGTGTCCTACAGCTGTTTGGGACGCCGCAAATCCACCGCAGCTGTCCCGAACAGCCCCCTGAGCTAACCAGCATTAGTTTACTTTCACTTTAGACATGCGATCAACTTTGAACGCCGCGTTTAAAGGGTCAATAGCGTGTCGCGCGCTATTAGTTATGGGTCCGATCTGCTATGACTTCCGTGGCCCCACGTTATAGAACGGGAGCGGACTCAGGGTGTACAGGTATGCCCTGGGTCCTTAAGGGGTTAAAGGGGTACTCCGGTGGAAAACTTTTTTTTATTTATTTATTTAAATCAACTGGTGCCAGAAAGTTAAACAGATTTGTAAATGACTTCTATTAAAAAAATCTTTACTCTTCCAGTACTTTTAAGCAGCTGTATGCTACAAAGGAAATTCTTCTTTTTGAATTTCTTTATTGTCTTTTCCACAGTGCTCTCTGCCGACACCTCTGTCCGTATCAGGAACTGTCCAGAGCAGTATAGATTTGCTACAGGGATTTTCTCCTGCTCTGGACAGTTCCTGATACGGGCATTAGGTGTCAGCAGAGAGCACTGTGGTCAAGACAAAAGAGAAACTCAAAAAGCAAAGAATTTCCTCTGTAGCATACAGATGCTAAAAAGTACAGGAAGGGTAAAGATTTTAATAGAAGTAATTTACAAATCTGTTTAACTTTCTGGCACCAGTTGATTTAAAAAATAAATAATCGGAGTACTCTTTAAGAGGCACTGAATTTATGCCCATATCGCCCCGTTAGTTCAGTGCCCTCATTTTCTCACAATGGTTACTCTGAGCCTTGTAGTTGTGCAGACACTTTACAAATCTTTGGGTATTCGCAGAGAAAAAGCGTGCGGTAGCCCACTCCGCCACGAGCGCGTCATCGAGCCAATCTGTTTCACTATTTCTTACACGCAGCATTATGGGTATTAGAAGCGTCACCCGCTGGAGCTGCGCAGAACTACCATCTTTTCTCTACTTGGCATCACGTTACTTACTCTCCCTTTGTAGCCTGGCGCAGACCCCCAGTCATAAAACACGCATCTACAGTAACAGAGTAAATATGAGAGGGGGGGGGGGGGGGGGCGCAGCAGATCTTACTGATGTGTATGCGAGAGGGGAGGAGGCGGAGTAGAAAGGGAACCAGGTGATTGGCTAAAAGCAGGTACAGAAACTAACATAAAGAATGACCTAAAACGTAAAGAACATACATCAGAAAAAGTGCGCCAATCTATGGAAAAAGTCCCTAAACTCAGGCGCTTCATTCAGTCCTATTGTATAATATCCAGCCCTGAACAATGAATTCCTTTAGAGACACTGGTGAGAGGACGGGTCCTTCTATAGAGCTCACATATACCAGTGCGGTGCTGTGATAGGAGCCCCTGGTCAATGCGCCATTATGTGCCGACAGGAAAAGACCTATACAAAAGTCTCCCTCAATGTGAAACGCTGCGTTGGGGACACGTTGGTTCCTTTGAATTCCTTTCCTTTATTTATTGTTTGTTGCATCTATAGCACCAGATTTATCTATTTGTACTCGATTAGTGTTTTCACCTTATCTTATGGCACTTTATATTGCTAAGGGACACCCCAGGCTAGGAATAAGCACCTGTGGCACATGGGGGGGGTCACCCTTTTAAGGGCGAGTGTCCCAGTTACATGCCGGACAGCCAGGGTAAACCCCAAATTTAGGGCAAGAGCAATTGTGTAATTGATCATCATTTAGGGTGATATATAAAATCATTTGCGGACAGATATTCATGCATATGAGTGATATATATGCAAATAGGAATTGTTATAATAATCACGCCTCCGGCCACGGAAACCCAGCGTTCTAAACAGTTATGTCAAGCCACTCCCCCTCCATTCATGTCTATGGAAGGGGGCGTTACACCCCCTCCCATAGACATGAATGAAGGAGACGTGGAGTGACATCCCGAGGGGGCGTGGTGCGACATCACGCCTCCGGCCACGGAAACCCAGCGTTCTAAACAGTTATGTCAAGCCACGCCCCCTCCATTCATGTCTATGGAAGGGGGCGTTACACCCCCTCCCATAGACATGAATGAAGGGGACGTGGAGTGACATCCAGAGGGGGCGTGGTGCAACATCTCGCCTCCGGACACGGAAACCCAGTGTTCTGAACAGTATGTTTGGAATGCTGGGTTCCCGTGGCTGAAGACTTGATGTCAAGCCACGCCCCCCTACATTCATGTCTATGGGAGGGGACGTGATGCCCCCTCCCATAGACATTAATGAAGGGGACGTGGAGTGACATCCCGAGGGGGCGTGGTGCGACATCTCGCCTCCGGCCACAGAAACCCTGCGTCCTAAACAGTCCTGTGTAGTGACGGATCAGGCCTCTCCACATGGTTTGGTTAATGCCAGGATAACTGACTGCACAGCGCCAGCTGTAAGTTTTGGTAGAGAAGGGATAATGCTATAGGGAGGTGTCCATCAGGGTCGGCCCAAGCTCCTTAGTTCAAGTGAACGGAAATCTTAAAAAGCAGCCTAGGCTACTATTAGAGAATAACGTAGAGGTTCTTGTGTATGCCTTGTGTTTACCTATTTTAGCTGATGTAGCAGGCATTGAGTTTTCAGCCATAGTGACTGCAACCCAATCACTGAAATGATTTCCTATTGCTCCTTAATCCCCTGGCTTTGTAGAGAGAGGAGGTGGAGTCTGATCACTGCACCTGGTCATCTTAGGCTGCTGGTGGTCATCCAGGTGAGCTGACTGGACTGAGTGGGTTGAGTTCACATTATGCACAGTTTTGATGCATTTTCTTATTTTATGTGTTTTTTTTTTAATATTGAAGAAAACGATTTGTATTATAAATTGATACAGTTTGCAAAGGGAGTTTGTGGAAACTTATCCCAGAAGTGAAGGACATTGGCTCCTCCCTGCAAGAAACTCATTGGCTGAATATTCCTAAATGAGATGGAGATGACAACAATTTGCACTATAAGGCCTTGAATCTGAATGCAATCGGTTTACAGGCCACAAGAAATTAAACTAAGTGCACATGGCGTACTAGGTGTATAACTGATATATATCCTGATCCCATAGACATAGCAGCAGTATACAGATAGAGCTGGAGGGGAGGTACATAACTACTATATATCCTGATGCCATAGAGATAGGAGCAGCAGTATACAGATAGAGCTGGATGGGAGGTGTATAACTACTATATATCCTGATCCCATAGAGATAGCAGCAGTATACAGATAGAGCTGGATGGGAGGTGTATAACTACTATATATCCGGCACCCATGGAGATAGCAGAAGCAGTATACAGATAGAGCTGGGGGGACAGAGGCATCTGGTAGGTGATGTCATCCTATAGTTTACAGGAAGTCAGCTGGCCCAGGACTAACTACTAGAGCCCCAAGAGCCCCACCATGTCGCAGGTCATTTAAAGAAGCACATAAAAAAAAAAAATGTGTCCCCCCCACCATAAAACTCATCATCACTAGTCCTACAGCACCTTCTGTTTTATTCCTGCATAGCTGCATCCATGCGGTTAATTACTGTAACTGGGTAAAGTGATCCCCGATTTAACCCACAGAAATCAGTGTTTAAATTGTCAGTAAGTAGTCAGTCCTGGGCCAGCTGACTTCTGTAAACTATATCAGACGCCTCCACCCCCACCCCCCACTCTTTTTGTATACTGCTTCTGCTATCTCTGTGTGTTCAGGATATATAGTAGTTATACATCTCCCCTCCAGCTCTGTATACTGCTGCTATCTCTATGGCATAAAGATATATATTAGTTATACACCTCCCCTCCAGCTCTCTCTCTATGGGATCAGGATATATAGTAGTAATACACCTCCCCTCCAGCTCTATCTTGTAGTTATACACCTCCCATCCCAGCTCTATCTGTATACTGCTGCTATCTCTAAGGACTCCAGATAGAATGCATTTAGAAACCTCCTCTGAGGCACCTCCACATATAGGGTGTTTGAAGCAGTTCTCATTAAAAAAACGGTGCTATCTTACAGAGAATGAGCAAATTGCAGTCAATATGCATCTTTTTTTTTTTTACAGGAATTTAGGAAAATTGTGGCTTAAATGCAGTAAAAAAATCTACATGTGAACAATGCCTAAAGGCTTGAAGCCCCTTAAAGGGGTTGTCCAGGAATCGGAAAAACAGATGATATTTTTCAAAGACCGCTCCCTGTCTGTCTCCAGTATTACAACTTGGCTCCATTCACTTCAATGGAACTGAGCTGCAAAACCACATCCAACCTGGAGACAGACAGGGAGCGGTCTTTGAAAGAAAATACATCTGTTTTTCGATTCCTGGATAACCCCTTAAAGGATATGCACCGTAAATGTCTGTCGCTGCAGTGATCAGACTCCACCCCCTCTCTCATGTGAATTATAAAGTCATTTCACAGAGGAAATACAAATCAGTATGGCTGAAAAACCATGCCTGCTACATCAGCTAAAACAGGTAAGCACAAGAACCTCTACATTATTCTATAATAGACTAAGCTGCACTGTATAAGCAAAGATAATCTCTCGGAGCACTTCACGCCACTTGCAAAAACATATATAATGTAGAAATATAGATTTGTATTTTGTAATATAAATTGGTAAAAAAAAATGTTTCCTACTTCTCACCACTAGGGGTCCCTCCACTGTCCAGAACACTATGCAGCTATTACCTGTGTGTGTCTCAGAGCAGAGACAAAATACAGGAAGTGTGGGCTCTATGACACGCCCCCAGCAGGGCTCTATGACACGCCCCCAGCAGGGCTCTATGACACGCCCCCAGCAGGGCTCTATGACATGCCCCCAGCAGGGCTCTATGACACGCCCCCAGCAGGGCTCTATGACACGCCCCCAGCAGGGCTCTATGACACGCCCCCAGCAGGGCTCTATGACACGCCCCCAGCAGGGCTCTATGACACGCCCCCAGCAGGGCTCTATGACACGCCCCCAGCAGGGCTCTATGACACGCCCCCAGCAGGGCTCTATGACACGCCCCCAGCTTACACAGCAGGCTGATTGACAAGCCAGGCGAATGCACAACTGACGCACGTCCTGAGGCAGCTCAGAGGGTGCATTGTGAGGTTCTGCAGCAGCCCGGAGGGTGCATTGTGAGGTTCTGCAGCAGCCCGGAGGGTGCATTGTGAGGTTCTGCAGCAGCCCAGAGGGTGCATTGTGAGGTTCTGCAGCAGCCCAGAGGGTGCATTGTGAGGTTCTGCAGCAGCCCAGAGGGTGCATTGTGAGGTTCTGCAGCAGCTCGGGGGGGGGGGGTGCATTGTGAGGTTCTGCAGCAGCTCGGGGGGGGGGGGTGCATTGTGAGGTTCTGCAGCAGCCCGGAGGGTGCATTGTGAGGTTCTGCAGCAGCCCGGAGGGTGCATTGTGAGGTTCTGCAGCAGCCCGGAGGGTGCATTGTGAGGTTCTGCAGCAGCCCGGAGGGTGCATTGTGAGGTTCTGCAGCAGCCCGGAGGGTGCATTGTGAGGTTCTGCAGCAGCCCGGAGGGTGCATTGTGAGGTTCTGCAGCAGCCCGGAGGGTGCATTGTGAGGTTCTGCAGCAGCCCGGAGGGTGCATTGTGAGGTTCTGCAGCAGCCCGGAGGGTGCATTGTGAGGTTCTGCAGCAGCCCGGAGGGTGCATTGTGAGGTTCTGCAGCAGCCCGGAGGGTGCATTGTGAGGTTCTGCAGCAGCCCGGAGGGTGCATTGTGAGGTTCTGCAGCAGCCCAGAGGGTGCATTGTGAGGTTCTGCAGCAGCCCAGAGGGTGCATTGTGAGGTTCTGCAGCAGCCCAGAGGGTGCATTGTGAGGTTCTGCAGCAGCCCAGAGGGTGCATTGTGAGGTTCTGCAGCAGCCCGGAGGGTGCATTGTGAGGTTCTGCAGCAGCCCGGAGGGTGCATTGTGAGGTTCTGCAGCAGCTCGGAGGGTGCATTGTGAGGTTCTGCAGCAGCTCGGAGGGTGCATTGTGAGGTTCTGCAGCAGCTCGGAGGGTGCATTGTGAGGTTCTGCAGCAGCTCGGAGGGTGCATTGTGAGGTTCTGCAGCAGCTCGGAGGGTGCATTGTGAGGTTCTGCAGCAGCTCGGAGGGTGCATTGTGAGGTTCTGCAGCAGCTCGGAGGGTGCATTGTGAGGTTCTGCAGCAGCTCGGAGGGTGCATTGTGAGGTTCTGCAGCAGCTCGGAGGGTGCATTGTGAGGTTCTGCAGCAGCTCGGAGGGTGCATTGTGAGGTTCTGCAGCAGCTCGGAGGGTGCATTGTGAGGTTCTGCAGCAGCTCGGAGGGTGCATTGTGAGGTTCTGCAGCAGCTCGGAGGGTGCATTGTGAGGTTCTGCAGCAGCTCGGAGGGTGCATTGTGAGGTTCTGCAGCAGCTCGGAGGGTGCATTGTGAGGTTCTGCAGCAGCTCGGAGGGTGCATTGTGAGGTTCTGCAGCAGCTCGGAGGGTGCATTGTGAGGTTCTGCAGCAGCTCGGAGGGTGCATTGTGAGGTTCTGCAGCAGCTCGGAGGGTGCATTGTGAGGTTCTGCAGCAGCTCGGAGGGTGCATTGTGAGGTTCTGCAGCAGCTCGGAGGGTGCATTGTGAGGTTCTGCAGCAGCTCGGAGGGTGCATTGTGAGGTTCTGCAGCAGCTCGGAGGGTGCATTGTGAGGTTCTGCAGCAGCTCGGAGGGTGCATTGTGAGGTTCTGCAGCAGCTCGGAGGGTGCATTGTGAGGTTCTGCAGCAGCTCGGAGGGTGCATTGTGAGGTTCTGCAGCAGCTCGGAGGGTGCATTGTGAGGTTCTGCAGCAGCTCAGAGGGTGCATTGTGAGGTTCTGCAGCAGCCCAGAGGGTGCATTGTGAGGTTCTGCAGCAGCTCGGAGGGTGCATTGTGAGGTTCTGCAGCAGCTCGGAGGGTGCATTGTGAGGTTCTGCAGCAGCTCGGAGGGTGCATTGTGAGGTTCTGCAGCAGCTCGGAGGGTGCATTGTGAGGTTCTGCAGCAGCTCGGAGGGTGCATTGTGAGGTTCTGCAGCAGCTCGGAGGGTGCATTGTGAGGTTCTGCAGCAGCTCGGAGGGTGCATTGTGAGGTTCTGCAGCAGCTCGGAGGGTGCATTGTGAGGTTCTGCAGCAGCTCGGAGGGTGCATTGTGAGGTTCTGCAGCAGCTCGGAGGGTGCATTGTGAGGTTCTGCAGCAGCTCGGAGGGTGCATTGTGAGGTTCTGCAGCAGCTCGGAGGGTGCATTGTGAGGTTCTGCAGCAGCTCGGAGGGTGCATTGTGAGGTTCTGCAGCAGCTCGGAGGGTGCATTGTGAGGTTCTGCAGCAGCTCGGAGGGTGCATTGTGAGGTTCTGCAGCAGCTCGGAGGGTGCATTGTGAGGTCTCTACTAGTAGTATGAGGAGTGAAGCTGGACCGCCAGGGGGCGCTGTATTTTCTGCCCCCCACATAAGCCACGTGTCGCCTACAGCCCCGTGTGTCCTCTAGCGCCTCCTACAGCCGGGGTCACAGCACTACCAGGCGCCCACAGGACTCGGCTCGGCTGCAGGTGTCACCCTGGTGACAGCTCCTGGGGTCACCGCACAATGCCGGCTCCCTCCGCCCCGCACACACTGCCTCTCCCCGCTCCTTCCCGCCTCACACTCCCGCACAGCCCGCCACACACCCCCCAGCCCGGCGCTCACCTCCCGGCGGACGTTCAGCAGCGAATAATAATCATCGTTCTCCACTTCTTCCTCCATAAAGGCCGCCGCCATCTTCACAACCTTTCACCTTGACCGTCGAGTGCAGCAGAGACCTAGATCAGCCGGGGAGGAGGAAGCGCCGGACAGCGACACCTGCAGGACGGGGGAGGAACTGCAGCTCATATGGAGAGATCAGCTGCTGGACAGCTCACAAGTACTGTGCCTGCCATGTGGACACAGTGTGAGATCAAATATTAAAGGGGGATTCCACCAGCTGCATAGGGGATCAGTAATAGATCAGTGAGGTCCAACGGCTAGGAGGAGTTTATATTGCACAGGGGTTGGGCCTTGTGCTGTAATGGGCAGTTGTCATGGTGCCCACTTGTCATGGTGCCCACTTGTCATGGTGCCGTAGCAGACACCTCCCGATAGGGGACACCTTCCAATAGTTTTTTTATTCCCCGGCAGAGTCTCATAAGACTTAATGTATTTGTATGTTCCGAATAGCAGACACTCCCAGTAGGAGACATTAGGGGACAAAATTCTCCCAATAGGGGACAACCAGGCTTATGTGTCGGCCCTGGCTCCTGCTGCACCCCTTTGCAACAGCCCAAGCACAGAAGCAGAAGGCCGCTGTTTAGACAGTGGTCTCCTGCTTATGTACGTCCGCCGACCACATCGTTTGCACCCCCCCCCTGATCCCCTGTGTCAAATGCCACATCATCCCCCCCTTTATTACCCCCTGTCGCCATATCATTTCCCCTTGATCACCCCCTGTGCTAATTCATCACCCCCTCTTTACCACCCCCTGTGGCATTTTATCCCTCCGTGCCATTTCTTACCCTCCCCCCCCCCCAATTTATCCCACCTGTGCCATTTCATCCCCTTTATCCCCCTGTGCCAAATAATCCCCCCTCACCCCTTGTGCCACATCACTTTTCTCCTTTCCTCCTCCCCCTGTTGTTCTTCTTACCTGGCCAGCATGCTCAGGTGCAGGGGCTCTTTGGCAGATTTGACGTTCTCCTGACATCTTCTGCGCTGCATCTCTGTGGAGAAACATGACCTGGTGAGGTGGCTCGAGATCTCTGTGATGCCATGCTGATTGGGAGGGGGGGGGGGGGCTCAGAATTTGGCACACACAGTATGAATAGATGACCCTTCCTTTTAAGTGTGAACTGTAAAAACTGGAGAAGGATTAGACATAATGGTGGGGGGGGGGGTTCTTTTTTTTTTTTGTGCACCCAGGTTTTTCGGTAGGGCTTATCTAAGTCTTGTGGCCAACCAAGTTACATAGTTACATAGTTACATAGTTACATAGTTAGTACGGTCGAAAAAAGACATATGTCCATCAAGATCAACCAGGGAATTAAGGGGTAGGGGTGTGGCGCGATATTGGGGAAGGGATGGGATTTTATATTTCTTCATAAGCATTAATGTTATTTTGTTCCAGGAATGTATCTAATCCTGTTTTAAAGCTGTTAATTGTTCCTGCTGTGACCAGTTCCTGAGGTAGACCGTTCCATAAATTCACAGTCCTCACGGTAAAGAAGGCGTGTCGCCCCTTGAGACTAAACTTTTTTTTCTCCAGACGGAGGGAGTGCCCCCTCGTCCTTTGGGGGGGTTTAACCTGGAACAGTTTTTCTCCATATTTTTTGTATGGGCCATTAATATACTTATATACGTTTATCATATCCCCCCTTAAACGTCTCTTCTCAAGACTAAACAATTGTAACTCCTTTAATCGCTCCTCATAGCTAAGATGTTCCATGCCCCATATTAGTTTAGTCGCACGTCTCTGCACCCTTTCCAACTCCGCAGTGTCCCTTTTATGGACAGGTGACCAAAACTGAACAGCATATTCCAGGTGAGGCCGTACCAATGCTTTATAAAGGGGGAGTATTATGTCCCTGTCCCTTGAGTCCATGCCTCTTTTGATACATGACAATATCCTGCCGGCTTTGGAAGCAGCAGCCTGACATTGCATGCTATTCTGTAGTCTGTGATCTACAAGTCCCCCAGATCCTTCTCTACCAGTGACTCTCCCAGTTTAATCCCCCCTAAGACATACGATGCATGCAGGTTATTAGTATACACAGCCCCCCTCTATATACACAGCCCCCTCTATATACACAGCCCCCCTCTATATACACAGCCCCCCTAAGACATACGATGCTGCAGGTTATTAGTACCCAGATGCATAACTTTACATTTATCCACATTGAACCTCATTTGCCAAGTGGATGCCCAGACACTTAGTCTATCCAAGTCATCTTGTAACTTATGCACATCCTCTATAGACTGTACCCCCCCCTCTATATACACAGCCCCCTCTATATACACATCCTCTATAGACTGTACTGTGCTACAAAGCTTGGTGTCATCTGCAAAGATAGAAACAGAGCTGTTAATACCATCCTCTATATATACACAGCCCCCCCTCTATATCCACAGCCCCCCTCTATATACAGAGCCCCCCTCTATATACACAGCCCCCCTCTATATACACAGCCATTCCTCTATATACACAGCCCCCCTCTATATACACAGCCCCCCTCTATATACAGAGCTGTAATTACCATCCTCTATATCATTAATAAATAAATTAAACAACAGCGGTCCCAGTACTGAACCTTGGGGTACACCACTAATAACCGGGGACCAATCAGAGTACGAATCATTGACCACCACTCTCTGGGTACGATCCATGAGCCAGTGTTCAATCCAGTTACAAACTAAAATTTCCAAACCCAAAGACCTTAACTTACCTGACAGACGTCTATGAGGGACAGTATCAAATGCTTTAGCAAAATCCAGAAACACTATATCCACAGCCATTCCTCTATATACAGAGCCCCCTCTATATACACAGCCCCCCTCTATATACACAGCCCCCCTCTATATACACAGCGCCCCTCTATATACACAGCCCCCCTCTATATACACAGCCCCCCTCTATATACACAGCCCCCTCTATATACACCGCCCCTCTATATACACAGCCCCCCTCTATATACACAGCCCCCCTCTATATACACAGCCCTCCTCTATATACACAGCCCCCCTCTATATACACAGCCCTCCTCTATATACACAGCCCCCCTCTATATACACATCCATTCCTCTGTCAAGGCTTCTACTCACCTCTTCATAAAAGCAAATTAGATTGGTTTGACAACTTCTATCCTTAGTAAACCCATGCTGGCTATCACTTATAATACAATTATCCCCTATGTATTCCTGTATGTAATCCCTTATAAGTCCTTCAAACAATTTACCCACAATGCACGTTAAACTTACCGGTCTATAGTTTCCTGGGGAAGACCTAGAGCCCTTCTTGAAGATTGGTACCACATTCGCCTTGCACCAGTCCCTTGGCACAATACCAGACACCAGAGAATCTCTAAATATCATGAACAGGGGTACAGATATTACTGAACTTACCTCTCTAAGAACTCTTGGGTGTAGTCCATCCGGTCCTGGGGATTTGCTTACATTTATATCACTTATAATGGCAGCGGTTTCCCTTATGGCAGAAGGAGACGGTCAGCAGGACAATGATTCATCCACAAGGGTCGTATAGTCATCGATCGGCTCCAGGAACAGGACAGTGAGTTTTCTTCGCTTCCTTGGCCTTCACAACCCCAGATCGTAAATGGGCACTGTCAGATATAAAAACTTTTTATATGTTGCACATCTTGGCAAAACAATAGTTTTCCAATACATAGTACTTCTTTGAAAAATGTTCACATTTTTATTAAGAAAACTGCCTTTGAAAATCCCACCACTAGGGGTCCCACTACCTCCTGGGACATTGATGAGTCTCACAGCAGCATTAGGGTGTCCAAGGGTCATGGACACAAGATGGCTGATCGACAAGGCTGCAGGAGGAACACAGCCTGCACAACACTGCTGTAAGGCTGGGTTCACACTACGTTTTTGCCATACTGTTTTCAATCCGTTTTTCTAAAGAAAACCGTATGGCAAAACAACGGATGGAACAGTATGGAAAAAAGTAAAACCGTATGCGTTTTTAAACAGTATACTGTTTTTAAAAGTGCATACAGTTCCGTCAGTTTTTATTTAAAAAAAACATACGTTTTTGAAAATTTTGTCCATTTTTAATGGGAGGGGTTTTGGGTGGGGACTTTAGGATTCAAATGCGCAAGTGCAAAGTAAAAAGTATACGTTTTTCCCGTATGGAACCGTATACATGTGCGTTTCCCATTGACGTCCATGTTAAAAAAAACGTATGTGGTTGCAGTACGTTTTTTAAACCGGAGACAAAATCGTGGTCATCCACGGTTTTGACTCCGGTTTAAAAACCGTACTGCAACCGCATACGTTTTTTTAACATGGACGTCAATGGGAAACGCACATGTATACGGTTCCATACGGGAAAAACGTATACTTTTTACTTTGCACATTTGAATCCTAAAGTCCCCACCCAAGACCCCTCCCATTAAAAATGGACAAAATTTTCAAAAACGTATGTTTTTAAAAAAAAATAAAACTGACGGAACTGTATGCACTTTTAAAAACAGTATACTGTTTAAAAACGCATACGGTTTACTTTTTTCCATACTGTTCCACAGTAACAGTAGTGTGAACCCAGCCTAAGGCTGGGTCCACACTACGTTTTGTCCCATACGGGAGCGCATACGGCAGGGGAGAGCTAAAACCTCGCGCTCCCGTATGTTACCGTATGCGCTCCCGTATGTCATTCATTTCAATGAGCCGACCGGAGTGAAACGTTCGGTCCGGTCGGCTCATTTTTGCGCCGTATGTGCTTTTACAACCGGACCTAAAACCGTGGTTGACCACAGTTTTAGGTCCGGTTGTAAAAGCGCATACGGCGCAAAAATGAGCCGACCGGACCGAACGTTTCACTCCGGCCGGCTCATTGAAATGAATGACATACGGGAGCGCATACGGTCACATACGGGAGCGCGAGATTTTAGCTCTCCCCTGCCGTATGCGCTCCCGTATGGGACAAAACGTAGTGTGGACCCAGCCTTACACAGAGTTTTACCAATCATGTGCCCCCCAGCTGTTGTAAAACTACAACTCCAAGCATGCCTGGACAGTCAAAGGATGTCTGGGCATGCTGGGAGTTGTAGTTTTGCAAAAGCTGTAGACACTCAGCTGAAGGCAACACTTATGCAAAAAGAGTTATCCAAACACTGTGCCTCCAACTATTCCAAAACTACAAATCCCAGCATTACAGGACTGGCAAAGGATGATATACATGAATGACATAGGAAGAGTTATACACTCACCATATTGTCTTTGGTGGTAGAGTACAGGCAATCTCCAATAATCATTGTGTGTGTGTGTACAGCATAAATCCAGAGAGGAAAGGGTTACAGAGCAGCGCTGCCAGGCTCTTCCCAGAGTAGTGAGTCAGTAGAGTGAGGGAGGGGGAGGAGTCATCACAATGCAGGAGAGAGACATACCCCCTCCCTTTCACAAGATGAAAAAGACAGTGAGCAGCTGTAATATGCAATTTTTTTGTGAAATATGGGTGATAGAGACATAAAAATGACATGTACATGATCAGAATGAGTTACAGAGTAACACATAACAGTTTAGATTTTTGTTGGATCTGACGGGTACGCTTTAATCCTATAGGGACCTCAGGGACGAGGTTGAACGGTTGTGAAGAACATGTCAGGACCTCCATGTAACGTGTTGTGGTGAGAAGTGCGAGAAATGATCCTGTGCACATGGGCTGATATTCCTGCAGAACCATTTCCTCACCTGGTGGGGTCTCAGCCTCCATGATAAACTGCTGCAGTCCTGAAGGGCAGAGGAGATACAACCCACTACTAGATGGGGGTCTACTATGGGGCCAGTCATCTTGGTTTTCAAGGTATTCAAGCATTATGTAGGGGCATTACTGGATATTACTGCACTGTAATCACTTATATGTTCTTTCCTGGTAATAATAGTGTTTATGGTGTGGCTGTATTATTCAAGCATTAATATATGACAGTGTTTCCCAACCAGGGTGCCTCCAGATGTTGCAAAACTACAACTCCCAGCATGCCTGGACAGCCTTTGGCTGTCCAGGCATGCTGAGAGTTGTAGTTTTGCAACACCTGAAGGCACCCTGATTGGGAAACACTGATATAAGGGCATCATTGGATATAACTGCACTGTAATCACTTATATGCTTTGTTGTGATATTGATAGCAATTATGATGTGATGGTATTATTCAAGCATTATGTAGGGCCATTACTGGATATTACTGCACTATAATCACTTATATGGTCATGGTAATGATAGTGTTTATGGTGTGGCTATAGTATTAAGGCATTAATAGGGGCATCATTGGATATAACTGCACTGTAATCCCTTATATGCTTTGTTATGGTAATTATAGCTTGTTGTCGGTATAGTAATACTAATCTCTGGTAATTCCCTCAATTTATAACAATTTCTCAGTCTACAGTTTTACCATCCGGTTTGGCTCCCTTTTTGCGTGGAACTCCCCTTTAAGAACACTCGCTCCTTCCTTTTATTTTTATCCCTCGGGTCCCACATAAAGTTAAGTGACCTTTTTTATTCATTAAGTGCAGAGAAAAAAAGCGCGAAGTATAAAACCCCCAATAGGTTTATTACTTCTTGGTCTGTCGTGGTTATTATGTGGTGGTATTTTTAGGCATGTATGGGCCTCACTGGATATTACTGCACTGTAATCACTTATATGATCTTTAGTGGTATTGATAGTGCTTATGATGTGGTGGTATTATTCAAGCATTATGTAGGGGCATTACTGGATATTACTGCACTGTAATCACTTATATGTTCTGTCCTGGTAATAATATCATTTATTGTTTGGCTGTATTATTCAGGCATTAATATATGACAGTGTTTCCCAACCAGGGTGCCTCCAGATGTAGCAAAACTACAACTCCCAGCATGCCTGGACAGCCTTTGGCTGTCCAGGCATGCTGAGAGTTGTAGTTTTGCAACACCTGAAGGCACCCTGATTGGGAAACACTGATATAAGGGCATCATTGGCTATAACTGCACTGTAATCACTTATATGCTTTGTTGTGTTAATGATAGCAGTTATGATGTGATGGTATTATTCAAGCATTATGTGGGGGCATTACTGGATATAACTGCACTGTAATAACTTCTTCTATGGTCTTGGTAATGATAGCGTTTGTGTGTGTCTATAGTATTAAGGCATTAATAGGGGCATCGTTGGATATAACTGCACTGTAATCACTTATATGCTTTGTTGTGGTAATGATAGCTTGTCAGTATAGGAGGTCCTCCTAATCGCTGGTAATTTCCTCAATTTATAACAATTTCTCAACCTACCGTTTTACCATCCGGTTTGGCTCCCTTTTGCGCGGAGTTCCCCTTTAAGTACGATCGCTCCTTCCACATAAAGATAGGTGACCTCTTTATTTATTAGGTGCAGAGTAAATTGCGCAAGTAACAAGAGCCGAAATATACAACCCCCTAATAGGTTTATTACGGCACATGCCGAACGTTCTATAGTATTGCAGACCCCCGGGGGCAGAGATCATATTGTGCAACCAATTCTGCGGCCGTCCGCTTTCTTTTAATGCTGCCCACAAGAGAGGATGGCGGCGGCCGCTGCTGCGGGGGCTGCGTCTTATCCGCTCGTTCGCTCTTATTTACAGGCCCTTTCTCTATTATTGCACGTCAAGGAAAAATGGCTTAAGTGACGATGGATAAAGGTTATGCTACTTGTGTATTGATCTGCGGGGGGAGGGGAGGGGGGGGGGGTGTCCCCGGGGAGCCGTATAACGTACGCGCCAGATCTGTGATTATAAAGCGGCATCTTCAGAGCTGTCAGGGACACAAGAAGTATCCGGCGTGACACTTAGGCAATTAGGTCCTACGCAGGAGTCCCCCCTGTACGGGAGAGCAGCTCCCCCTCTATGTTACTATGTTACACTCATTGGATACAAATTGCTTACATGGTAATCCCTTCAATTTCTTTACAATAAATAAGTCACTGGGAGAAAAAAAAAATGGCGCGGCGCAGGGGAATCCTGATTAATTTATGGGTTGCAAACAGGACAGGAAGCGGTGATTTATCTCGTGCTGGCAGCAGGACCTATATATCATCGATCAGTTCTGGGTAGGACACATTAGTAGAGCGCATCAGCCGACAACTCGCAGGAGCCAAATAGAGTCTCGTTTTACTGTAGGGAATTACGGTAAAGCTGTGTTACCCAACCGGCTTCAAAACTACAACTCCCAGCATGCCCGGACAGATTTGGCAGGAGTATAAATTGGGGCAGGGGTATACACTGTGCTACAGGAAAGTCTGGTATATCAGAGCTGGGAAAAGGATTCTTTACAGTTAATGCAGTTACACTTAAAGGGGTTATCCAGGAAAAAACTTTTTTTTATATATATCAACTGGCTCCAGAAAGTTAAATAGATTTGTAAATTACTTCTATTAAAAAAAAATCTTAATCCTTTCAGTACTTATGAGCTGCTGAAGTTGAGTTGTTCTTTTCTGTCTAAGTGCTCTCTGATGACACATGTCCCAGGAACTGTCCAGAGTAGAATTAAATCCCCATAGAAAGCCTCTTCTACTCTGTACAGTTCCCGAGACAAGCAGAGATGTCAGCAGAGAGCACTGTTGTCAGACAGAAAAGACAACTCAACTTCAGCAGCTGATAATTATTGGAAGGATAAAGATTTTTTTGAATAGAAGTAATTTACAAATCTGTTTAACTTTGTTGGAGCTAGTTGATATTATAAAAAAGTTTTTTTTCCCCCTGGAATACCCCTTTAAGGAACAAAAAGAGGTAAGGTGATTTAGCAGGATTCTTTATTGTGATTGGTATTGAGATCATTGTGGCAGGGCTATACACTGTGTAACAGCAAAGCCTGGTATATCAGAACCGTGGACAGGATTCTTTACAGTAAATGCAGTTTCAAGGAACAATAGGAGGTTAGAGAAACCTTGTCAGGATTCCTTATTGTGACTGGGCTGTTACGGTAGATTCACTATACACTGTAAAGCCTGGTATATCAGAACTGTGGAAAGGATTCTTTACAGTAAAAACACTACAAGGAACATTAGGAGGTTAGAGGAGATTGGGCAGGATTCTTTATTGTAAGAGGTCATTGCGGTTGGGGCTGTTATGATACAAGTGCTATAAACTGTGTTACAGCGAAGTGTGGTATATCAGAACTGTGGAGAGGATTCTTTACAGTAAATGCAGTTTCACACAAGCAACAATAGGAGGTGAGGAGACTAGGCAGGAGTCTTATTGCGGCTGTATTAGCGCTATGCACAGTGCTTCAGCAAATTCTCACATATATCAGAGCTGTGGAAAGGATTCTCTACAGTAAAAGCAGTTTCACACAAGGGGCAACAGGAGGTTAGAGGAGCCTCAGCAGGATTCTTTATTGTAAGGGATCTCTGTGGCTGGGCTGTTACGATGAGGGCACTATACACTGTACTACAGCACAGTTTGGTATGTTAGAACTGTGGAAAGGATTCCTTACAGCTAATGAGTTACACTAAAGGAACAAAAGGAGGTGAGGTGATTTAGCAGGATTTTTTATTGTGAGAGATCACTGTGGCAGGGCTATACACTGTGTAACAGCAAAGTCTGGCACATAAGAACTGTGGAAAGGATTCTTTACAGTAAAAACACTTTCACACAAAGAACATTAGGAGGTTAGAGGAGATTGGCAGGATTCTTTATTGTAAGAGATCATTGTGGTTGGGGATGTTATGGTATGAGTGTTATACACTGTGTTACAGAGTAGTGTGGTATATCAGAACTATGTAGAGGATTCTTTACAGTAAATGCAGTTTCACACAAGGAACAATAGGAGGTGAGAAACTTGGCAGGATTCTTATTATGGCTGTTACAATGTTAGTGCTATACTTTGTGCTTCAGCAAAGTCTTATATATCAGAGGTGTGGAAGAATTCTTTACAGTAAATGCAGTTTCACACAAGGAACAGTAGGAGGTTAAAGAAGCCTTGGCAAGATTTTTTTATTGTTAGAGATCACTGTGGCAGGGCTATACACTGTGCTAAAGCGAAATCTGGTATATCAGAGCTGTGGGAAGGATTCTTTACAGTAAATGCAGTTTCACACAAGCAACAATAGAAGGGGAGGAGACTTGGCAGGAATCTTTATTGTAAAAGATAATTTGGCAGGGCTGTTACGGTACGAGTGCTATACAGTGTGCTACAGCACAATTTGTATATCAGAACTATGGAAAGAATTCTTCACAGTAAATGCACTTTCATACAATGAATAATAGGAGAATAGAGGAGCCTTGGCAGGATTCTTTATAGTAAGAGATCATTGTGGCGGGTCTATTACAATAAGAACGCTATGCACTGTGCTACATCGTAATTTGGTATATCAGAAGTGCGGAAAGGATTCTTTACAGTAAATGCAGTTTTACATAAGGGATAAAAGGAGGTAAGGGGAACCTTGGCAGGATTCTTTATTGTAAGGGATAATTGTGGCTGGGTTGTTATGAATCGAACGCTATACACTGTGTTAGAGCGAAGTTTGGTATATCAGAGCTTTACTTGCTACTTTTATCAAATAATTGATAAAGGAGGGGGGGGGGGGGGTGAGGTGCCTAAAACTTAACTTTTAATATCCAATAATAAGATACACCAAAATAAATCCAGTGCACAAAGGACGACAACCAAATCAAAATAAACATGGCTGATTAAAAACCAGTGGTGAATTGGTCGTATGCATATTAGTGGAAGTATCCAACAGTTTTCAAATCCCAACGTGTTTCTGCTAAAATTGGTTGGCTTCCTCAGGGGATAATAAAATGCAGTTGTATATTCTCATGGATATGTCAATCCTCCAGATAACTTGGAGTTACTATAATACTAATAAATGTGCCAAATCATAGACAGCAACTCTCAAGTTAAACAGAATTGCAGCAATACGCATATATTTCTTAGAGATAGTACAGTGACCCCCCCCCCCCCGACCTACGATGGCCCCGACATACGATCATTTCAACATACGATGGCCTCTCAGAGGCAGCATCAACATACGATGCTTTTGTATGTCGGGGCCATCGCATAAACGGCTATCCTCCAGCGCAGACTGCTTCAGCTGCCACCGGATAGCCGTTTACGGTGCCCCGTGTGGTCCGCTGACGATCACTTACCTTTCCTCGGGGCTCCGGAGCGTCCTCTTCGGGATCCCCTGCATCGTCGGCGCTCTCCATCGTCGTCTTCACGTCACTGCGCACAACATCCCGTCATCCAATAGGAGCGGCGTGTGTAGCGACGTGATGGCGGCGACGGAGAGCGAGGATGCCGGGGAAGCAGAGGCCTTGCCGGAGCGTCGGGGACACCCCGGGGACGCGGCGACAGCGATGGAAGGCGACATCCAGAGCAGCGGTGACGGTCCGGAGCGGCAAGGACACGTGTGTATAACCTCCAATACCAGTGGTCTTCAACCTGCGGACCTCCAGATGTTGCAAAACTACAACTCACAGCATGCCCGGACAGCCGTTTGCTGTCCGGGCATGCTGGGAGTTGTAGTTTTGCAACATCTGGAGGTCCGCAGGTTGTAGACCACTGTCCTATACTTTACATTGCACGGATCCCTCAACATACGATGGTTTCAACAAACGATGGTCCATTTGGAACAGATTACCATTGTATGTTGAGGGACCGCTGTGTATATGTGGTCAGAAGTGGGGTACCCTTGGGGTATGGCAGCCCCTATCTATACCCCTCATATGGCAGTGATGATGACCTCCGGTACCTATAAATAAAAAACACAAAAGAATATAGGACTATAAATCACACATATCTCTGGATTCCTTCCTATAGATGTAGTGGATCTTGTCAAACTCACGGCCATAGGAGATCCAATACCTGTAAAAGAAAATGCCCGATCACTTTGATTGTTCCAAGGTACCTAGGGAAAAAGAAGCTGCCGCACACAATGCCGCTTGGCGGCTTACTCACAATTACACTGCCGGTCAGAAAGTCTCCTCAGTGCAGCACTTAGTGGTGGCGAGCTTTATGTTATCAGCTACTCAGCGCTCACACTCGTGGAGGCGGAGTCTGACGTCATATCGTGCCGCCGGTCCACTACGTCAGCATGTCATGCCCCGCTGTAACGTCGCTGCGGTGCGAAGGGATTTCGCTGTATGTAGTGCGATAGTTCCGGCCGTATAACTGCGCATGCGCACATCCTGCGCATCATGTGATTGTCTGCGCATGCGCAAGTTAAGCGCAGAATGTGATTTAGGCTTTAGATGTCAAATCTTATGACCAATTAAAGGTAATGCTAAGTATAAATAACGGCAAAAAAAGTTGGTTAATCCCAATGCCACCGATTATGTTAAGAATGTAATATATATGATGTTATATCATAAAGTGTTAGGTAGGTAGGACTCTTAATGAAACCTACATACAGGGCTTGTAGGTATATGCTATGGCACTGGTTGATACCCGCAGATATCCCACCCTAATCAAAGGGATGCAAAATGTTCAGCTACGGTAGGTATCAGAGCCAGTGGCATTCATATTGTCCCGCTCCGCGCTCCGGCCGCGAGCGCATTGTTCCCTTACCCCCGGCTGACGGCATTGCGGGATGCGCCTGCATGCAAATCCCAGCCTGTCACACACCTCTCTCCTCTGCTGCCTCCGCTATGTCTCAGCTCCGGCGTGTGCGTCCCCGTCCCTTAGGGCGTGCAAGCGCCGGAGCTCAAAAATTTAAAGGGCCAGTACACCCATAATTATTGTGTACACCGGACACCATTCTATAAATCCCTGCACCTCCCACACTTCCCTTCTGGATCTTCAGTGCCCCTAGTCTGAGATTAAGCGACCCCTATAGCCTGTTAGCCTTACCCGTGTATCCTGACCTTCCGCTACATTATTAGACTCCGCACCTTTGCCGCCTGCCTTGACCTTCTGCTACGTTTGACTTCGCTACTGCCTCTTCCTTCGGTACCTCGCCTCGCCCAGTTACCCGTGTGGTCGAGCCGTGTCCGGGGTAGTGACCTGGGTGTCACCTGCAGCAGCAAGCCCATCCTACCCTGCAGCGGGCTCTGGTGAAGACAAGCGGCACGTTAGACTCCGCTCCCCGATACGGTCCGAGTCATCAGCCACACAGGTAGAGGATCCACTTCCAGCTCCGTTACACACATACAGAGTCCAACACACCGTACTAATAGAACACCTCATTAAACCTCTATAAACCCCATTTAGAGTTCGGATTATCCCTTGACATATCAACCTGGGTACATGTTATAGGGGATCATATTCACCCTCAGACTGAGGTCCTATTGGGGGTTATACGTTAACATACAAGCCGTGAGCATCTGCATAAGAAAAGTTAATATACTAAAATGATGTAAAGAACCCCAGGGAGTCTTTAACCCCTTAAGGACACATGACGTACTGGAACGTCATGTGTCCACTGCCGATCTATAATGCGGGGCCACAGCATGGGGCCCGGCCTCTAACAACGGCTGGGACCCGTGGCTAATAGCGCGTGGCATTGATCGCCGCGCACTATTAACCCTTTAGACGCCGCGTCTAAAGTGAAACTGAAACAATGCCGGTTAGCTCAGTGGGCTGTTCGAGATAGCCGTGGCGAAATCGCGGCATCCCGAACAGCTTACAGGACAGCAGGAGGATCCCTACCTGCCTCCTCGCTGTCCGATCGCCGAATGACTGCTCAGTGCCTGAGATCCAGACATGAGCAGTCAAGCGGCAGAATCATCGATCACTGGTTTCTTATGATAAACCAGTGATCAATGTGAAAGATCAGTGTATTCAGTGTTATAGGCCCCTATGGGATAACAATGATCAGTGTAAGAGATCAGTGTGTGCAGTGCTATAGGTCCCTATGGGATAACAATGATCAGTGTGTGCAGTGTTATAGGTCCCTATGGGATAACAATGATCAATGTAAAAGATCAGTGTGTGCAGTGTTATAGGTCCCTATGGGATAACAATGATCAGTGTGTGCAGTGTTATAGGTCCCTATGGGATCTATAACACTGCAAAAAAAAAGTTAAAAAAAAAAGTGAATAAATATCATTTAACCCCTTCCCTATTAAAAGTTTGAATCACCCCCCTTTTCCCATAAAAAAAAAAAAAACACAGTGTAAATAAAAATAAACACATATGGTATTGCCGCGTGCGGAAATGTCCGAATTATAAAACTACATCGTTAATTAAACCGCACGGTCAATGGTGTACGCGCAAAAAAATTCCAAAGTCCAAAATAGTGCATTTTTGGTCACTTTTTATATCATGAAAAAATTTATAAAAAGCGATCAATAAGTCCTATCAATGCAATGGTACCTATCAATGGTACCGTTAAAAACTTCAGATCATGGCACAAAAAATTAGCCCTCATACCGCCCCATACACGGAAAAATAAAAAAGTTATAGGGGTCAGAAATGACAATTTTAAACGTATTAATTTTCCTGCATGTAGTTATGATTTTTTCCAGAAGTACGACAAAATCAAACCTATATAAGTAGGGGATCATTTTAACCGTATGGACCTACAGAATAAATATCAGGTGTCATTTTTACCGAAAAATGTACTACATAGAAACGGAAGCCCCCAAAAATTACAAAATGGCGTTTTTTTTTTTCAATTTTGTGTCACAATGATTTTTTTTTCCGTTTCACCGTAGATTTTTGGGCATAATGACTGACGTCATTACAAAATAGAATTAGTGGCACAAAAAATAAGCCATAATATGGATTTTTAGGTGCAAAATTGAAAGAGTTATGATTTTTTAAAGGCAAGGAGCAAAAAACGAAAATGCAAAAACGGAAAAAACCCCGGTCCTTAAGAGGTTAAAGGTATAAAAATATAAAAACATGGGGGGTAAGAAGTGACACATCACTTGGAAATTAAGATGACACTATATGAAGCGATGCGACTCCCCTAAGGGATAACTATTTGTAATTATTTGTTTGTTTATATCAGAGCTTTAGAAAGGATTCTTTACAGTAAAGCACTTTCACACACGGAGCAATAGAAGGTGAGGAGACTTGGCAGGATTCTTTAATGTAAGAGATCATTGTGGCTAGGCTGTCACAATATGAGCACTATATGCTGTGGCTACAGAGCAATTTGTTGTATCAGAACTGTGAAAAGTATTCTTTACAGTAAAAGGCAGTTTCACACAAGGGACAATAGGAGGTTAAAGGAGCCTTGGCAGGATTCTTTATTGTTAGAGATCATTGTGGCAGGGGAATACACTGTGCTATAGCGAATATACGAGCACTATTCATTGCATTACAGCTCAATTTGGTATATCAGAACTGTGGAACTGGAAGTAGCCAATCACATTATGGGACAATTAATGATAAAAAAAAGACTTGTCTGGATTCTTTACTGTTAGAGCCCATACACAGTCTAACAGGATCAAGAGGGAGTTAAAGGAACCCTGTCAGGATTCTTTACGGCAAAAGCTTATTCACAGAAGGGTCAATGGAATGGGGAAGGGGGAGGAGTCCAACCAGGATTATTTACTGTAAGAGACCATTCACACAAATGCCAATAGGGTGATTAAAGAGACCTTGCCAGGATTCTTCTATTTAAAAGTTTTTTCACAAAAAGGCCAATAGTGGGTATAAAGAACCCTGATTCTTTATATTAAGAGGTAATTTACACTTTACAGGGGCAATAAGTGGTATAAGGAGACCTGTCTGGGTTGTTTACTGTTAAAAGCAGCACTGCCTGAATTCTTTACTGTTAGAGCCCATACACACACGGGCCAATAGGAGGTTAATGAAGATCTGCCAGGATTCTCTACTGCAACAGCTTAGTCACAGAAAAGCCAAACGGGGTGTGTGTGTGTGGCCTTGCCCATGTTGCAGTGCACCCTGAGACATTACATCACTAGTCCGCTGTTGAAAGGGCGCGTGTCTGTGCTTCAATGGGTAGAGCGACTGGTGGGTGGGAGGGCGATCATTCACCACAGGGGTGCAGGGAATTGTAGTTTCAAGCACAGCACAGCATGCAAGGGAGCCTAGCTGTGCTGCATTGGGTGGGAGTGGCTGATGTGTTGGAGGGAGATAAGTCACCTCCCACCTTGAAACAACTGTAGTTGTAGGAAGGGAACACAAGCAGGAAATATCCAGCTTACATGAACAAGCCAAGGACACAGGACACGGCCATTTACCACCAACACAAGCACAGATCCTTAGTAAGCATGTCCATTACTGCATGACAGGTAGTAAGTAAATTCACCTTATGTTGGAGAACCCCTTTAATAGCCTCATTGATATTTTAAGGCATGTAAGTGCGTGTATATCTGCGCTCATACTCCATACTGAATAAGCTGACATTTTTTTACTATTTTGTTTCTATTTTTGTATTATTTGCATCACATTAACACTTCTATCCAATCTGGGAATTTTTCCATAACTCCACGACATTTTCTTCTTGACTTTGCATTGTTAACGTTGAGGGGTGCACAAAAAGAAGTGAGGCTCAATAAAAGGGGGCGCTGGGGTTCTGTTTTAAGTTTTCTGGACCTTTCCTTTGCTTTGATCCATCTAAGTGTGAGACCTGCGAGACTCAGATAGTTGAGCGCCAACTCGGAAGAAACTTTCTATTTTGCAAACCAGCAGGGAACGTTGGCAAAAAATAATGACAAGCAATAAACTTCGGGAACCCTCCGTGTGCGGCTCCTCGTGTGAGTGACTCTGAGAGTTTCCTTTTTTTATAGATTCCATGCCTTTCAAATATGCAGGAAATTGGCACAAACACATATTTCATGGGGGAAGAGAAAAATTATAAATCTGATGCTTTTAGACAGCCGGGCTTGTCATGAATGTATCAGGGGCCGGTGACTGCTATGATATAGTTGTGCTCACTTTCAAAATGAAAGACGGCTCGCAAAGTCTAAATCAAATCCAACGTAGCGGGCTTCCAAAATGCGCCAGGGAGAACAATGCTTCAGATACAGGATTCTGAGCTCTTAAAGGGACGGGCTGTGCGGGAAATATAGATCGGGCTCTGAGATTTGTGCATCCGTCCATTGCCTGCAGTCAGAAGGGACAAATTCTTTGGAAAGAAACCTCCCCCTATCTTCACTTCTCAACAACATAACAACTTATAGGGGTGCTCCGCCACTAGACATCTTATCCCCATCCAAAAGACCCAAGCGGCGGGTCCCCAGCGATCAGACTAGGGGCAGAGTACCCCTTTAAGTTGTTATGTTGTTGACAAGTCTCTGCTGCGACACCTCAGATATCCGGAGTACGAAGAAAACTTCGCTTGTTGCCAGATGACTGATGCGGGGCGGAGGCTTGTGACATCACAGCCATGCCCCCTCAGTGCAAGTCTATGGGAGGGAGCGTGGCCGTGATGTCACGAGACTCCGCCGCTGCACACGATGCTCTAAACGAATGTCGGGTGCAGCAGGAAGATCGCAGGGGTACTTTGGATAGGGATAAGATGTCTAGGGGCGGAGTACCCCTTTAACCCCTAGATGACATAGGGTGTACAGGTACATCCTTGCCATCTGGGACTTAACGCGCAAGGGCATACCTGTACGCCCTGGTTAGTTAAATGTCAATGAAGCAAGTGCAGGAGTTGCACTTGCCTCATAGATAGTGAGGGACGACTACTATCAGTAGCCGTGACCTCACCGTAAATGATGGGCAGTGGGCCGGAATTGATAACAGCATCTAAAGGGTAGTGGCTGCTGCCCATCATTAACCCTTTAGATGCTGTGATCAATGCCGATCACGGCATCTAAATTTGCGAATAAAATTGTCAGTAACTCAGTGGTGCTTATCAGACCCCCATGACATAATCGCAGGGGTCCAATAAGCTAAAATGGCAGCGGAGGATACCCTTATCTGCCTCTAGCTGCCTGATCAACGCTCTAATCAAGCAGTCTGGCCGAGGAAGGATGTATCAGTGGAGCACCAATCTCATGGTATAATGCTATGGTATAGTACAATATTGGACAGGGAATGCAATCTAATCATTGCATGTAAAAGTTTTCTATGAAGTTTCAAAAATTGTAAAATTTAAAAATTAAAACAAAATGTTTTTTTTAATTATAATATAAAGGACCCTCATCTAATAAAAAATAAAATCACCCTCCATTTTGAAAAAAATGTATTAAAATAAATAATAAACATTTTTGGTATCGCCGCATGCGTAATTGCCCAAACTATTACGTTATAATGTTTGGGATCCTGCAAGATAAATTAAATAGACTTTAAAAAAAAAAAAAAAAAAAACAATATTCAAATGTGAAAAATGCAGATTATCATTTCATACAAAAATTTTTTAAAAATTTTTTAAAATTATATAAAGGACCCTCCACTAATAAAAAGTAAAATCACTCTCCATATTGCAAAAAAATAAATAAACATATTTGGTATTACCGCATGCGTAATTGTCCAAACTATTAAGTTATAATATTTAGGATCCCACAAGATAAATGGCAAAAAAAACATTCAAATGTCAAAAATGCAGATTATCAAAGAATAGAAAACAATTTATAAAATGTAATCAAAAAGTCCAATCACAAACAAAAATGGTAAAAATAAAAACTACAGATCACGGTATAAACAATGAGCCCTCATACAGCCCCCATAGGAAAAAATTATCAAAGTTATAGGGGTCAGAATAGGACAATTTTAAAGGGGTACTCCAGTGGAAAACAAGTGTTTTCATATCAGCTGGTGCCAGAAAATTATACAGATTTGTAAATTACTTCTTTTTAAAAAAACTTCATCCTTCCAGTACTTATCAGCTGCTGTATGCTTCAAAGGAAGTTGTGTAGTTCTTTCCAGTCTGACCACAGTGCTCTCTGCTGCTACCACTGTCCATGTCAGGAACTGTCCAGATAGTGGCTGCAAACTGTGGCTGTCCAGATGTTGCAAAACTAATGTAGACCCCTGGTCTATCTTATGGAAACCTAAGGGTGCATTTCCAAGCGGATTTTGCAGAACTTCCAGACCCCGCTTAGACTACATTGCCTTCAATGGTGACGGCACATTTCCGTGCGGTCCTAGTGCAGATGGATTTTGGGGCGGAGATTCCTTAGTGTAAATGGGCCCCAAAAGTGTGCCTTGAATTTTTTATAATCAGCACTTTTCCCTATCTGTGTTGGCTTTGGCTCCGAGTTGGGAAAAGATACATACAGGCATTTAAATGGGCACTCTCATTGAAACAGCTTTTTGCTATTGTAATCTTTCTAATGTACTTTGTTTAAAATGAAAACATGAGGTTTTCTATGTTTTATTTGTGTTTTAAAAAGCTGCCACTAGGTGTCTCCCTACTTGTCCGGAGCAGATTTCCCCCCATCTCTTGCACAGACTTTGGGCTCCTGCTGGCCTGGCAGAAGTCCAAAATCAGGAAATGCTGAGGGGTGTGTGTGCAGTCTTATCCAATCATAGCTCATCTCACACTGAACTGCTCTGGGCTGTGTGTAGAGAGTGAGGGAGGAAGTTCAGATGATGTCACGCCTGCTGGGGAACGCCCCTTCCCAGTCTGTGAATCTGACTGAGACTGAGCCGAAAATACAGAGCAATGTCAAGGTAGAAAACTAAAATAATAATAAAAATAAAGGCAGGGGGTGGTTTATCATGATGGGGGCAGTGACCTGGGGGGGATTATAACATTTAACACGATCATGACAGGGACTTTTTAAATGTCATATAACATAGAAGCGCCTCCTGGGGGATCTTCTAGAATTGCACATGTTTACTCTCGACAGGCCGTTCTTCACTGTGGTCTAGTAAATGACTGATAAAGTTTCCTCCGGCAATGAAATAGTTAAGGTGTTTTGCAGGTATTATCACTGTGCATTGCCTTTGGGTCCGTGTAATATTTTCTCTTGTCTGCTTGCTACTTGGGTTTTTGGATTTCAATTGGCAAAGCTATTAAACATATCTTAACCTTATAAAATAAACATTTTAAAGCAGAAATCTACTCTACGCATCATAAAATATAAATGTGTGTGTTGTTCCAACTACTGCAAAATCCTGTGGTGGCTGTTTTCAGAAAATCCCCTCATTTTTCACATTCACAAACTTAATTCCTTGGCTTAATTTATGACGACCGTAGAAACTTACTGCTAAAGATGTGGAAAAAAGGAGATCAAATAGACAAAGGTCTCTCTGCGACTATCTCACAGCAAAATGAGCTTAAAAGTACAATAATATTCACCACCTGCTGAGTAATAACTATAATACTGCCTCCTATGTATAATAATATAATTACTATAATACTTCTCCTATATACAAGAATATATCTACTATAATACTGCTCCTGTATACAAGAATATAACCACTATAATACTGCTCCTATATACAAGACTATAACTACTATAATACTGCTCCTATATACAAGAATATAACTACTATAATACTGCTCCTATATACAAGAATATAACTACTATAATACTGCTCCTATATACAAGAATATAACTACTATAATACTGCCCCTATATACAAGAATATAACTACTATAATACTGCTCCTATATACAAGAATATATCTACTATAATACTGCTCCTGTATACAAGAATATAACCACTATAATACTGCCCCCTATATACAAGAATATAACTACTATAATACTGCCCCTATATACAAGAATATATCTACTATAATACTGCTCCTGTATACAAGAATATAACCACTATAATACTGCCCCCTATATACAAGAATATAACTACTATAATACTGCCCCTATATACAAGAATATAACTACTATAATACTGCTCCTATATACAAGAATATAACTACTATAATACTGCCTCCTATATACAAGAATATAACTACTATAATACTGCTCCTATATACAAGAATATAACTACTATAATACTGCCTCCTATATACAAGAATATAACTACTATAATACTGCTCTTATATACAAGAATATAACTACTATAATACTGCCTCCTATTTATAATAATATAACTACTATAATACTTCTCCTATGTACAAGAATATATCTACTATAATACTGCCTCCTATATACAAGAATATAACTACTATAATACTGCCTCCTATATACAAGAATATAACTACTATAATACTGCCTCCTATATGCAAGAATATAACTACTATAATACTGCCTCTTATATACAAGAATATAACTACTATAATACTGCTCCTATATACAAGAATATAACTACTATACTACTGCCTCCTATATACAAGAATATATCTACTATAATACTGCCTCCTATATACAAGAATATAACTACAATAATACTGCTCCTATATACAAGAATATAACTACTATAATACTGCTCTTATATACAAGAATATAACTACTATAATACTGCTCCTATATACAAGAATATAACTACTATAATACTGCCTCCTATATACAAGAATATATCTACTATAATACTGCCTCCTATATACAAGAATATATCTACTATAATAAATAACTCGGCAAGAGTAGATAGTCGGCACCTCTACCCCAAATAGCGCTCCTCCCTTAGTGCTTCAGCAGCATGGTTTATGCAACCTGGTTCCTAAATATGTCCGCAACAGTTCCATAAAGTGCTGGCAGGCACTGTACACTGTGTGGTTCCAAGTCCCTTAAAGATGCAGCAATCACAAAAGTATGCACAAAAGAGAAAGAGAGGGACGTCACTCACCAGGATACAGTGCAATTTTCTTTATTTCAACGGTGCAGAGACATGGAGCCGCTCCATGTCTCTGCACCGTTGAAATAAAGAAAATTGCACTGTATCCTGGTGAGTGACGTCCCTCTCTTTCTCTTTTGTGCATATCTACTATAATACTGCTCCTATATACAAGAATATAACTACTATAATACTGCTCCTATATACAAGAATATAACTACTATAATACTGCTCCTATATACAAGAATATAACTACTATAATACTGCTCCTATATACAAGAATATAACTGCTATAATACTGCCTCCTATATACAAGAATATAATTACTATAATACTGCTCCTGTATACAAGAATATAACCACTATAATACTGCTCCCGTATACAAGAATATAACTACTATAATACTGCTCCTATATACAAGAATATAACTACTATACTACTGCCTCCTATATACAAGAATATATCTACTATAATACTGCTCCTATATACAAGAATATAACTACTATAATACTGCTCCTATATACAAGAATATAACTACTATAATACTGCTCCTATATACAAGAATGTAACTACTATAATTCTGCTCCTATATACAAGAATATAACTACTATAATACTGCTCCTATATACAAGAATATAACTACTATAATACTGCTCCTATATACAAGAATATAACTATTATAATACTGCTCCTATATACAAGAATATAGCTACTATATTACTGCTCCTATATACAAGAATATAACTACTATAATACAGCCTCCTATATACAAGAATATATCTACTATAATACTGCTCCTATATACAAGAATATAACTATTATAATACAGCTCCTATATACAAGAATATAACTACTATAATACAGCTCCTATATACAAGAATATATCTACTATAATACTGCCCCTATATACAAGAATATAACTACTATAATACTGCTCCTATATACAAGAATATAACTACTATAATACTGCTCCTATAAACAAGAATATAACTACTATAATACTGCCTCCTATATACAAGAATATAACTACTATAATACTGCTCCTATATACAAGAATATAACTACTATAATACTGCCTCCTATATACAAGAATATAACTACTATAATATTGCTCCTATATACAAGAATATAACTACTATAATACTGCTCCTATATACAAGAATATAACTACTATAATATTGCCCCTATATACAAGAATATAACTACTATAATACTGCTCCTATATACAAGAATATAACTACTATAATACTGCTCCTATATACAAGAATATAACTACTATAATACTGCTCCTATATACAAGAATATAACTACTATAATACTGCTCCTATATACAACAATATAACTACTATAATACTGCTCCTATATACAACAATATAACTACTATAATACTGCTCCTATATACAAGAATATAACTACTATAATACTGCTCCTATATACAAGAATATAACTACTATAATACTGCTCCTATATACAAGAATATAACTACTATAATACTGCTCCTATATACAAGAATATAACTACTATAATACTGCCTCCTATATACAAGAATATAACTACTATAATACTGCTCTTATATACAAGAATATAACTACTATAATACTGCCTCCTATTTATAATAATATAACTACTATAATACTTCTCCTATGTACAAGAATATATCTACTATAATACTGCCTCCTATATACAAGAATATAACTACTATAATACTGCCTCCTATATACAAGAATATAACTACTATAATACTGCCTCCTATATGCAAGAATATAACTACTATAATACTGCCTCTTATATACAAGAATATAACTACTATAATACTGCTCCTATATACAAGAATATAACTACTATACTACTGCCTCCTATATACAAGAATATATCTACTATAATACTGCCTCCTATATACAAGAATATAACTACAATAATACTGCTCCTATATACAAGAATATAACTACTATAATACTGCTCTTATATACAAGAATATAACTACTATAATACTGCTCCTATATACAAGAATATAACTACTATAATACTGCCTCCTATATACAAGAATATATCTACTATAATACTGCCTCCTATATACAAGAATATATCTACTATAATAAATAACTCGGCAAGAGTAGATAGTCGGCACCTCTACCCCAAATAGCGCTCCTCCCTTAGTGCTTCAGCAGCATGGTTTATGCAACCTGGTTCCTAAATATGTCCGCAACAGTTCCATAAAGTGCTGGCAGGCACTGTACACTGTGTGGTTCCAAGTCCCTTAAAGATGCAGCAATCACAAAAGTATGCACAAAAGAGAAAGAGAGGGACGTCACTCACCAGGATACAGTGCAATTTTCTTTATTTCAACGGTGCAGAGACATGGAGCGGCTCCATGTCTCTGCACCGTTGAAATAAAGAAAATTGCACTGTATCCTGGTGAGTGACGTCCCTCTCTTTCTCTTTTGTGCATATCTACTATAATACTGCTCCTATATACAAGAATATAACTACTATAATACTGCTCCTATATACAAGAATATAACTACTATAATACTGCTCCTATATACAAGAATATAACTACTATAATACTGCTCCTATATACAAGAATATAACTGCTATAATACTGCCTCCTATATACAAGAATATAATTACTATAATACTGCTCCTGTATACAAGAATATAACCACTATAATACTGCTCCCGTATACAAGAATATAAATACTATAATACTGCTCCTATATACAAGAATATAACTACTATACTACTGCCTCCTATATACAAGAATATATCTACTATAATACTGCTCCTATATACAAGAATATAACTACTATAATACTGCTCCTATATACAAGAATATAACTACTATAATACTGCTCCTATATACAAGAATGTAACTACTATAATTCTGCTCCTATATACAAGAATATAACTACTATAATACTGCTCCTATATACAAGAATATAACTACTATAATACTGCTCCTATATACAAGAATATAACTATTATAATACTGCTCCTATATACAAGAATATAGCTACTATATTACTGCTCCTATATACAAGAATATAACTACTATAATACAGCCTCCTATATACAAGAATATATCTACTATAATACTGCTCCTATATACAAGAATATAACTATTATAATACAGCTCCTATATACAAGAATATAACTACTATAATACAGCTCCTATATACAAGAATATATCTACTATAATACTGCCCCTATATACAAGAATATAACTACTATAATACTGCTCCTATATACAAGAATATAACTACTATAATACTGCTCCTATAAACAAGAATATAACTACTATAATACTGCCTCCTATATACAAGAATATAACTACTATAATACTGCTCCTATATACAATAATATAACTACTATAATACTGCCTCCTATATACAAGAATATAACTACTATAATATTGCTCCTATATACAAGAATATAACTACTATAATACTGCTCCTATATACAAGAATATAACTACTATAATATTGCCCCTATATACAAGAATATAACTACTATAATACTGCTCCTATATACAAGAATATAACTACTATAATACTGCTCCTATATACAAGAATATAACTACTATAATACTGCTCCTATATACAAGAATATAACTACTATAATACTGCTCCTATATACAACAATATAACTACTATAATACTGCTCCTATATACAACAATATAACTACTATAATACTGCTCCTATATACAACAATATAACTACTATAATACTGCTCCTATATACAAGAATATAACTACTATAATACTGCTCCTATATACAAGAATATAACTACTATAATACTGCTCCTATATACAAGAATATAACTACTATAATACTGCTCCTATATACAAGAATATAACTACTATAATACTGCTCCTATATACAAGAATATAACTACTATAATACTGCTCCTATATACAAGAATATAACTACTATAATACTGCTCCTATATACAAGAATATAACTACTATAATACTGCTCCTATATACAACAATATAACTACTATAATACTGCTCCTATATACAACAATATAACTACTATAATACTGCTCCTATATACAAGAATATAACTACTATAATACTGCTCCTATATACAAGAATATAACTACTATAATACTGCTCCTATATACAAGAATATAACTACTATAATACTGCTCCTATATACAAGAATATAACTACTATAATACTGCTCCTATATACAAGAATATAACTACTATAATACTGCTCCTATATACAAGAATATAACTACTATAATACTGCTCCTATATACAAGAATATAACTACTATAATCCTGCCTCCTATATACAACAATATAACTACTATAATACTGCTCCTATATACAAGAATATATCTACTATAATACTGCCTCCTATGTACAAGAATATAACTACTATAATACTGCTCCTATATACAAGAATATAACTACTATAATACTGCCTCCTATATACAAGAATATAACTACTATAATACTGCTCTTATATACAAGAATATAACTACTATAATACTGCCTCCTATTTATAATAATATAACTACTATAATACTTCTCCTATGTACAAGAATATATCTACTATAATACTGCCTCCTATATACAAGAATATAACTACTATAATACTGCCTCCTATATACAAGAATATAACTACTATAATACTGCCTCCTATATGCAAGAATATAACTACTATAATACTGCCTCTTATATACAAGAATATAACTACTATAATACTGCTCCTATATACAAGAATATAACTACTATACTACTGCCTCCTATATACAAGAATATATCTACTATAATACTGCCTCCTATATACAAGAATATAACTACAATAATACTGCTCCTATATACAAGAATATAACTACTATAATACTGCTCTTATATACAAGAATATAACTACTATAATACTGCTCCTATATACAAGAATATAACTACTATAATACTGCCTCCTATATACAAGAATATATCTACTATAATACTGCCTCCTATATACAAGAATATATCTACTATAATAAATAACTCGGCAAGAGTAGATAGTCGGCACCTCTACCCCAAATAGCGCTCCTCCCTTAGTGCTTCAGCAGCATGGTTTATGCAACCTGGTTCCTAAATATGTCCGCAACAGTTCCATAAAGTGCTGGCAGGCACTGTACACTGTGTGGTTCCAAGTCCCTTAAAGATGCAGCAATCACAAAAGTATGCACAAAAGAGAAAGAGAGGGACGTCACTCACCAGGATACAGTGCAATTTTCTTTATTTCAACGGTGCAGAGACATGGAGCGGCTCCATGTCTCTGCACCGTTGAAATAAAGAAAATTGCACTGTATCCTGGTGAGTGACGTCCCTCTCTTTCTCTTTTGTGCATATCTACTATAATACTGCTCCTATATACAAGAATATAACTACTATAATACTGCTCCTATATACAAGAATATAACTACTATAATACTGCTCCTATATACAAGAATATAACTACTATAATACTGCTCCTATATACAAGAATATAACTGCTATAATACTGCCTCCTATATACAAGAATATAATTACTATAATACTGCTCCTGTATACAAGAATATAACCACTATAATACTGCTCCCGTATACAAGAATATAAATACTATAATACTGCTCCTATATACAAGAATATAACTACTATACTACTGCCTCCTATATACAAGAATATATCTACTATAATACTGCTCCTATATACAAGAATATAACTACTATAATACTGCTCCTATATACAAGAATATAACTACTATAATACTGCTCCTATATACAAGAATGTAACTACTATAATTCTGCTCCTATATACAAGAATATAACTACTATAATACTGCTCCTATATACAAGAATATAACTATTATAATACTGCTCCTATATACAAGAATATAGCTACTATATTACTGCTCCTATATACAAGAATATAACTACTATAATACAGCCTCCTATATACAAGAATATATCTACTATAATACTGCTCCTATATACAAGAATATAACTATTATAATACAGCTCCTATATACAAGAATATAACTACTATAATACAGCTCCTATATACAAGAATATATCTACTATAATACTGCCCCTATATA
>NC_079198.1:138736947-138766947 GCF_029499605.1 Hyla sarda | reverse complement strand
AGCGTGTGCTGTCCGGGCATGTTTGCAGTTGTAGTTTTGCAGCAGCTGAAGGGCCACAGGTTAGACACCCTTGACCTAGTGGATAGGTGAATAGTGGCCCATACGTGGTTTTTCTGAGCATGCTTGTATTCTGAATGGAGGCGAGGTAGAAAGCTGCTGACAATCTGAATGTGAGGATCTGGCATGTGTAAATCCAACAAGCCTGACCGTTCTGTCCCCCAACTTATACCATAAGGGGTCAGCCACATCGGGAGCTAGGGCTGGGCAGTATGACCAAATATGTGTATCACTGTATTTTTTTTTTAACTTACGGCGGTTCCACGGTATATAATGGCATTTTCACCCCCGCCCCAAATCATGTGACCCGCGCACGGTGTTCGGCGACCCCCCCCCCCCCCAACAATCATGTGACCCGCCAGCGCTGTTCTGACCCCCCCCCCCCCCCCAAGTAGCCCAGCGGGATACTACTCACAGATGTCACCTTCAAGCACTGCCCTCCTCCTCTTTGTTGGGGGCTGCTGTACGCCAGCAGTCTCCAACCTGCGGACCTCCAGTTGTTGCAAAACTACAACTCCCAGCATGCCCGGACAGCCAACGGCTGTCCGGGCATGCTGGGAGTTGTAGTTTTGCAACAGCAGGAGGTCCGCAGGTTGGAGACACTGCTGTACGCTGTATCCCTATGCCCGGGCTGCAAAAGATACAGAAAATAAACTTTAAACCTACGTCGGCCACACGCTGGGGACTGGAACGCCGGACAGCCGTCAGCCTATCACCGGCCGGAGCGATGTAGCCTATCACCGGCCGGAGCGATGTCTGGCCGGCTTCTTACATGGCAGTGCGCTCAGCCTATCACTGGCCGGGGCGGGACATCGCTCCGGCCGGTGATAAGGCTGACGGCTGTCCGGCGTTCCAGTGAGTTACAGTGCCAGCGGCCCCCAACAAAGAGGAGGAGGGCAGTGCTTGAAGGTGACATCTGTGAGTAGTACCCCGCTGGGCTGATCATTAATTGGGGGGGGGGGTGGGGGGCAGAACAGCGCTGGCGGGTCACATAGGATTAGTTCCCCGATGTGGGGACAGCGCTGGGCTGATAATACATTCCCGAGGGGGAGGGGCCCAACCGGTATTGCGGTATGGGGGAAAATTCATATCGTGCAGCCCAAAAGATTCGGTATGAATCGGTATACCGCCCAGCCCAGTCGGGAGCCCCCCATACACATCAGCTGATCCAAATGATATAGTTGAGTCTGGTTGACACATCTGTAATGTGTATGGATGGCTTTAGTCCTGAATACCCCTTTAAGTATTTATCAGAGGTGCCTGAGGACAGCTGGAGGGAAAGGTCCATTGACGGCTTTTTTAGTTGTTTTTTTTCTTCCTTTTGCATTTAACTCCATGGTAACGGCCTTGCTAATAGAAGCCTCCAGTCTTTTTACATGGTCATTTGATGTAGCTTGTGGATATCCACTGACTTTACAGCTTAAGCTCAGAAATACAGTCTAAGTCTCAGAGGATATGGAAACTTACAAAAAAAAAAAAGGACTTGTGGATGACAAAGATCATTTTTGATTTGGTGTGGTGCGCAGTAAAATTTTATGATCCATGTTGGCTCCTTGGGGAATATAAAGTGCAGAGAGCATGAAGAAACCCATAAAATTACCAGGGATTTCATATTGTTTGTAATTAATGTGGGGTCTCGGAGGCTTCTCCTGGCTGCCGGAGATATCCCAACTTAAGAAAAGTACAACTTCTCTATACGAGGGCTGCACAATGTATCGTAATCACGTTGCGATTTTTGCCAAATGTTGATATGGCTCCCAGGGATATTTGAGATTACCTGCAGAGGAGGCCCATCCGAAGGCTGTCCAGGCATGCTGGGAGTTGTAGTTTTGCACCCTGGTTGGGAAACACTGTCCTTAGTAATAAAAGGGCTCAGGGGAAACATAAAAAAGTGAGGCTCACCTAGCTCCTGTTTCCTGTAGGTCTGCAGATCCTGTTCTCCTCGATGCAGTTCCGGTATCTTCTCTGTGCTCCAAACAGCCAGCTGGTTCCAGGACCTTTTCAGCTGTCCAAACGTGCTGGGAGTTGTAGTTTTGCAACAGATGGAGGCACACTGGTTGGAAAACACTGTCCTAAGTAATAATAGGGGCTATGGGGAAACATAAAAAACTGATGCTCACCTAGCCTCGGTTCCCCTGCAGATCCCATTCTCCTCTGTGCTTCTGGCAACCAGTGGTTTTAGGACCTTTCCTGCTCAGGCATTCAGTGGCCTCTGCGGTGTCATGTGTCAGGCCAGTGATTGGCTGAACTGAAAGGTCCTGTAAGTCCCATAAGACACCGGACTACACGGAGGAGAACAGTATCTGTTGCAAACCTACGGGGGACTAGGGCCAGGTAAGTATAATTTTTTTTTTTTTTTGTGTGTTTTCCCTGCAACCTGGCACAACATTAATGGAGTCATGTGACACGGGGGGAGATGGGATGGGGGGCATGGCATGGGGGGGGGGGGGGAAGAATATGACATGATGTGAAATGGGGGGGGGTAGACATGGAATGGGAAACAGGGGTTGTACATGAAATGTGGGGGAATGTGAAATTGGGGGATAGAAATTAAATGGGGGAGATTGGACCTGAAATTGGAGGATTTCACCATTTATTTATTATATTGCAATCGCATCTCAAAGTCACAATATTTTACCTCTGTAATCACAATCGCGCATTTTCCCCGAATCGTGCAGCCCTACCCTGTACTCTGTTCTCTCTACATTTAAATATCTGCCTAGAAACATTAATGATGCTTTTTTTTTCAATCGTAATGGGCCAAACTGTACGTTGTGAGGATCTGTGCAGCCTAGTAAGAGCCCCGAGTGACTATGGAAGATTTGTCATTTACCGCCCAATTCCTGTGTTTTTGTTAGACTCCAGTTCTGTCACAATTGCACTTGTGGTCATAAAGTATTTCCTTGTAAAGAATCTGTGGACCTTGTGTTCTCCTCTGTTCTCCTCTGTTCTCCTCTGTTCTCCTCTGTTCTCCTCTGTTCTCCTCTGTTCTCCTCTGTTCTCCTCTGTTCTCCTCTGTTCTCCTCTGTTCTCCTCTGTTCTCCTCTGTTCTCCTCTGTTCTCCTCTGTTCTCCTCTGTTCTCCTCTGTTCTCCTCTGTTCTCCTCTGTTCTCCTCTGTTCTCCTCTGTTCTCCTCTGTTCTCCTCTGTTCTCCTCTGTTCTCCTCTGTTCTCCTCTGTTCTCCTCTGTTCTCCTCTGTTCTCCTCTGTTCTCCTCTGTTCTCCTCTGTTCTCCTCTGTTCTCCTCTGTTCTCCTCTGTTCTCCTCTGTTCTCCTCTGTTCTCCTCTTACAACACATGAGTTGTACATTGTTTGTTTCTTTTTTTTTTTTTTCTTGCACTGATCTTTTCCAATTACAGCTGCGTTCACGATTCTGCTTGCAATCTATTTGCCTATAATGCGATGCTTGCTGGGATGTGGTTTTGTTTGCTTCAGACTTCTGTACAGTGTCTGTTGTCTAATGCCTGTCACACACTGCATCTTTAGGTTCTGTTCACACAATGCTCTGGGCATATGCTCAAGAGGAAAGATGGAAGTGTGATGCATTATATGCTTTACAGCATTATTCTCCCACAAATTGATTCCCTTCAGCTGTTGCCCCCCCCCCCCCCCCCCCCCCCCCACGATGCCCTGACAGTCTGTGTCTGGAAAACAGAAGATTGGGGAGCTCCTTTAAGGTATATGATTGGTTGTCTAAAGAAGAAAATTAAGCTACTGTTCCTCAACCTGTGTCTCCCCAGCTGTTGTAAAACTACAACTCCCATCGTGCTTGGGCATGATGAGAGTTGTAGTTTTCCAAAAGACTGGGGAACGCTGCTTTTTAGGTAATGCATACAATAGGTTGTAGAAAAAATAAATAAGGCTATGTTCACACGCCAGAATTTCTGCATGGAATTCCACATGAAAATACTGTTTGAATTTATAACCAATACACTTCAGTGGGATTCTGCTGCAGGAATTCCATTGAAGTGAATGGGCAATTCATTTCTGCGGAATTTGCTGCAGAATTTTCATGCAGACTTCTGTGCCGTGTAAACATAGCCTAACTCCGAATTGAACATAAGTATTTGATAAAACTTCAACTTCATTAAAATGAAGGTATGAAACTGCATTTGCATCCACAAAAAGCATCATCATCATCGTAATAAAAAATAAATTTATGATTTAATATTTTTTATTAATTTTTTTAACAGCATGGGGCAGCATATCTTTATGCATTGGATCGGACATAACTCAGCCTCACGGATGTAATAGGCATTTAGTTAAAATTGTTTGTTGAAATCAACATGAAATCCTGTCCTAGCTTCCAAAAAAGCCTTAACGTTCAGCCTCTGGCACTGCTGTAACAGCTGGAGGCACACTACTTGAGGACCACTGCCCTGTAGACATTGACCTCTGTAGACATTGGTCACCGGGGGACCTCAGCTTTACACCTCTAATGTCTATGCACAGTGTATAAAGCCCACAGAAACTGTGCAATGTCTTTGAAGATCCGACCGCGTTTCTTACCATCGCTCGGAGGTGTCGCTTTAATTATTCCCCCTATTTGCTGTTTTCCATTCGCCCCATATTGTATATTTAATTAAGTACAATAGGAGGAATAAAAGTCTGAGTATCCTCTATTACCAAGTATCCACAGCGTGAGCAACAAGGGAAATTATTGCTCCCAATGTATAACGGGGGTTTATTAAAAGACTTAATCAACATAAATGTCCCATTAAAAAATGTAATCAAAACCATTATATTTGTATTTCAGGCATTTTCTGGGAATTGTGGTATTTTGCCGCTTATTTTTCCGACAAGCAATTCCGATGATTTAAGCCTCTAAATATCAAGTAGTTGGAGTAGTTTGTGTAGTTAAGATACAGACTTCATTCTCCTGCATTGTGTAATGGGCGGCTGGGGGTTATTCGTGGCTCCATTTACACTCTTTACTTGGTTCATATGCCTGTAGCGTGGATATCGGGAAAAATGCATCCCGCCCTAAATGCTGTTTAGGGGGATTACTGTATTATAAGAAAGACAGGAAGCTGTAGATTAAAGTGGGGCTCTGTGTGGAATTGCATTCAGAGCACCTCTCTTATGGATAGCAATGAAGTCTCAGCTCTGAACAATGGTAAATTGGGGTACATGGACTGTTTATAGCAGTGGTCTCCGAAATTTGGACCTCCTATTGCAGTGGTCTTCAAACTGTGGCCCTCCAGATGTTGCAAAACTACAATTCCCAGCATGCCCGGACAGCCGTTGGCTGTCCGGGCATGCTGGGAGTTGTAGTTTTGCAACATCTGGAGGGCCACAGTTTGAAGACTGCTGTCCTATTGACTGTCCAGGCATGCTGGGAGTTGTAGTTTTGTAACAGCTGGAAGTCCAGTGCTGTCGCAGGGCTCGATAAATCCCAGGCACCAGGTCGCAATGGCAACTGAGAATTTCATCATGGCACCTAAGTTTTTGTCAGCCCTTTCCAGTAACGGGGTTGTCAATCTTTAAAAAAAAAAAAAAATTAAAAGCCTCAAATGCATTATTAATTATTATTAAACTCGTTACCTCCGCTTCCATTCCCACGCCGATTACCAATCTGCGGCCTTGACAGTCACACTCAGTACTCCTGGCATCATGGAAGCCATCATGGCTCCCATGATGCCAGGAGTACGGAGCGTGACCACCAAGATTACAAAGCATGTCTGCCAAATAGCAGTCAACGTCGGGTGACTGCCGCGTCCAAAGCAACACTGGGGCGCTGACCGGAGGCAGAACTTTGAATCAGTCCGGGAACGGAGGTGGAGTTAATTAAGTTTATTTTAATGCATTTGGAGCATTTATATATAATTTTTTAAAGATTTTGTAAAGAGGGAGCTGCTGTTGCCCATTAGTTCGGTGCCGTTGCCGCCCTTTAGCTGGTGCCGTTGCCGCCCGTTAGCTCGGTTTCCGTTGCCGCCCGTTAGCTCGGTTTCCGTTGCCGCCCGTTAGCTCTGTTTCCGTTGCCGCCCGTTAGCTCGGTTTCCGTTGCCGCCCGTTAGCTCGGTTTCCGTTGCCGCCCGTTAGCTCGGTTTCCGTTGCCGCCCGTTAGCTCGGTTTCCGGTGCCGCCCCCTAGCTCGGTTTCCGGTGCCGCCCGTTAGCTCGGTTTCCGTTGCTGCCCCCATTAGCTCGGTGCTAAATGTACGGGTCTTTATAGCAAGTGAAAGTAACCCCTTTAAATATATTGCCCCAACAGTCCTCACATCTGCTGACCGCCAGTTGCAAGAATAAGCCACTTCAAGAAGAAGAAAAGCTCTGATAACGGCGTCACGTGACATCAGATGACGAGATGTAGCGTGCGCTATTCTGACTCCTACATTCAGAAATATTGCTTGTGGTTTTTTTTAGGGAGGTTTTGGTGCGCTGTGGTGATGGATCATGCACATGGTGATGCCACAAGTATTTTTTCAGAAATGTCTGGTTACTACGTATTAGTAACATATTATAAAGCACTCGACCTGGATGGTGCCAGATAAATTCTGCACTTGTTTTCATTGCTTGTGTTTATTATAAACCAATCCTCAAACAAATGACGTTTCGGCCATATTGGACCTTCCTTAGATTATTGGAGTTTTGGAGAAGATAAGTGCAATGGAGAAGGAATGAATGTGCGACCTTTATGCGCTGCGGCTGTGTGAAGTAATTTGTTTTGCTTTAAAATAAACACAATAAGCATTGAAAATGATTGCAGAGTTCATGTCTTATCCAAACCTTCTGGATTTCTGGATACATATAGCAAGTTTTCCAGCATAGAGTTTAATGTAAGTTGCATAAAATGGTGTCTCACTTGCGACTTGTCAGCAATTTTCTTTTTATGTCTAATACAGTGATCCCTCAACTTACAATGGCGTCAACATACAATAGTTTCAACATACAATGACCTTTTCTGGACCATTGTAACTTGAAATCAAACTCAACATGCAATGCAACAGACAGTCCAGATCTGTGAAATGTGTCAATGGCCTGAAGAAGTGACCAATCAGAATGGACATTTTACTGGTAAACCCCTGTATTACTGAAGGGTATGCACTGACTGGTGTCTGGTAGTACTTTTTAGGACACTGTGTACTGTCCAGGACCCTGAAGAAGCTCCTGTCCTCTACATAGACAGTGATTACAGCTCCCAGCAGATCTTACTTTTATATATAAGGATTTGCTTTATCTATATTAGTTTTCTACTTATTTTTCTTTAATCCTCACCTTTTCCTATTTTTGGATGACATTTTGGCAGCTTCAGAATCAATTACCGGGTTTCCATAGAGTTCTGGTCTCAACATACAATTGTTTCAACATACAATGGTCGTCCTGGAACCAATTACTATTGTAACTTGAGGGATCTCTCTAGTCATGCAACTTCAACACAGTAGCAAGCAACACACATTCCTTTTGTTGTGCAGTCCTAGTAATATTCTGATACGAGTATGTGATGTGGAGGTGTGTGTGTGGGAGCCATAGAGCACAAAAGTGTGTATTGTGCATATTGGGCTCCATGGACTATTATTCCTTTTTTTTTTTTTTTTTTTTTTCATTTTCACTGAATTTTTATTTTATTTTTTATAGCTTTACCTAATATACATCAATTAGCTTTCCACATGTCATTAAACTTTGTATTTCATCAGTAATCTGCCAAAGTATGCCAAAGTTTTCTTTTTAATGGAGTACTCCGGGATAAGGGATATCCTTAGGATAAGTTTCAGACTGTGGGGGGTCTGACCGCTTGGGCCCCCCGCGATCTCCCGTACGGGGCCCCGGCAGTCAGCGGCCATGTCCGACCACCGCATGACGCGGCAGCCGACACGCCTCCTCAATACATCTCTATGGGAGAGCTGGAGCACTGCATTTAGCAGTCTCCGCCGCTGCCATAGAAATGTATTGAGGGGGGCGTGTCGGCCGCCGCGTCATGCGGTAATCGAAAGCTCTATTTTGGCAAAGAACCAAGGGCCCCCGTACGGGAGATCGTGGGGGGCCATAGTGGTCGGACCCCCCGTGATCTGAAACTTATCCCCTCTCCAGTGGATAAGGAATAAGTTTCATATCCTTCTTTAATTGTATAACCTCTATTAAAAGTGAAAAATAAGAGCATGAAAAAGTGCCAAAAACACCTTTTTGAAAATTTGCTGAAATTGAGGAATTGATTGTAATCCAGTAATCCATTTCCCTATCCTTTTTTTTTTTTTAACCAACATTTACTTGGAACTCCAATAGTACATGAAGCCCAGTGTGTTGGGTTGTGTCCTGATCGTCTATCACAGTGATTGTGGCCAATCAGATCCAGGCGAGCTGTCAATCATCACACCGGGTGAAGGGTAACTAGTTAGAGTTGCATTTCCTTCTTCCACACACATACTTTATTGTAGACTATAATACCGTCTTATTCCAGGGACCCTTTCCTCACTGATCTTGTTGCGTAGTCCGTAGCTGACTTCATCATTATCGATGCCTTGAAACCGGTCTCTTAACAAATCCCCCCACCGTGTATTTCACCTATAGCCTCTTCATCCCTTTTTTTGCTTTTTTTTTCTTATTAGATGATCATGGAAACAGCAACGGCAGTCATGTAAAGATCTTTCTACCCAAGAAGCTGCTCGAATGTCTACCAAAATGTTCAAGCTTACCAAAAGAAAGGCATCGTTGGAACACTAATGAGGTATTTCAATTCTTCATGGGACTGCTGTTATGTTATTGTTTCTCTGTGTTTTGGCGTCCTCAAGGGACCCTCTTGGTTTACATGTGGAATTGAAGTGAAGGCTGTTGTTTTGGGCCCCATTGAAGGTGGTGTTGGAGAATGACTGACTAAATCCGACGTTTTACTGGCTTCTTAGCCACAAAGCAGTGAAATAAAAAAATAAAAAAAAGATCTTGTTTTCAGAGGGCATAATCCAGTGCACTGACTGCTGGGAGGTCCCGGTTGTGTGACAAGGTGCAATAGAGAAGATCATTGAAACTGTGGCATCCATTTGTAAGAAGTGATACATGACTTTAGGAAGCTCAAGGGAAACTGGTGTGAGTCCTGGAGCCTTGACCTGGAAAGGTCGGAGCAAATTGTATATGATGACTTTCCTCTAGATAAAGGACGCGGAGTCCCAATGGTGTAACAGGCACGTCATGTGTTGCTTGGCTGGAAAGTTTGTTTTTAGATGTGGAAAATGTCTTGAAATATGTCTTCTGTGGATTCCAGGGCCGTCATCTGATGAGAGATACTGCGAGGCGGCTGATGACATGGATATGTTATGTATATTGATTTTTTTTTATTTATTATTTTTAATGCTTTTATTTATTTTAAGCACGTTGTTGAAACAGTATTTTATTTTAAAAGGCAAAAAAGGATTTCCTAACCGGTGTTCCTCCAGCTGTTGCAAAACTACAACTCCCAGCATACCCGGACAGCCAACGGCTGTCCGGGTATGCTGGGAGTTGTAGTTTTGCAACAGCGGAGTGCACACTGCCTTGGAAACATTGGGCTGTATGGCGACATAGGTTGCGTGACAGCAAATCACATCTAAGTCAATCAAAAAAAATATATATGATTCCATGCGACTTTGTTAGTTGCAGTTTAGCTGTAAAATAAAAGAGAAATTGTAGAAATTGGAGAAGTGTCACAGCTCGCAGTCACGCGTGGCTTATGTTGAGGTCAGTGCTAGCAACTTTCAACCAAAAAATTCAATTCTTTTTGGATTATTTTTGTGCCGGGGTTCACATAACGACAGCATCGACAAGCATTTGCTGCGTCAGGTAGCCATAGCCATAATAGTTTTATGAATTATTGTTTAGTATAATATAGTAATGATGAGCATATTTATTTATTTTTATTATTTTTGTTATAAATATATATTTTTAAGTATTTTTTTATAACTATATTTTATTGACGTGTGTTTATTTTTTTATTTTAAATATAAAATTTTTAAGCTAATAAACACTCATACTCGTATGACTTTCATCTGTATTTTATTTTATAAAATATATGTGTGTATGTATATATGTATATGTGTGGATACAACCAAAGAATAAGTTGGCCAGCACTATTAATTCCAAACTATTGTAAAAACCTGGCTTGCAGGTGCAGGCTGCTGGGCTAAATATACAGCAACAGGAGAATACAGCAGCACACTGCCAGCACAAAGATATAGATGAAACATGAGTATATAGATAGAACATGGAAAGCTATACAGCTGTAGTGCAATAAATGAAGATCTGAAATTATGAGGTACTTAGCTTGCAAATTTGGCACCAAATAGCATGGACCGTCCCACCACGGTATGGTGACCTCATTCTGGGACGGACCCTACACTGTGTATATGCCTCTGTGTGAACAGTACAAAAGGCATTGCAAGGTCTGAAACATCCAAGGCACCTTATATACACCTAATAGAGGTGGGTGGGGTGCAGGAGCCAACATGGAGGTAGCCACTCCCCCGTATGTGTAATACAACCAAAGAATAAGTTGGCCAGCACTATTATTTCCAAACTATTGTAAAAACCTGGCTTGCGGGTGCAGGCTGTGTGGATAGATATAGTCGAGGTGTAAGAGTGGCACTGTGTGGGATTCAAATCCCAGGATCCAGGCGGGTGCTCAGTCCTATGTAAGACTTGAACAAAACGTCCCAAGTAATGTAGTTCCCAAAATAATAGGGTGGCACTCCAGCGATCAAAAGTAGAAAAGTGATTTTATTCACCCAAAAGGTGAAGCGACATTTCAACCTACTCAATGAGGTCTTTTTCAAGACCTCATTGAGTAGGTTGAAACGTCGCTTCACATTTTGGGTGGATAAAATCCCTTTTCTACTTTGGATCGCTGGAGTGCCGCTCTATTATTTCGGGAACTATATATAATTGTGTGTGTGCAATTTATTTTGTTTGTTTTTAAATATTAGAATTTTTTTTTTTTTTCGTTAACTTTTCCGTATTAATAAACACTCCTTTTTGGTATCATTAAACGCTCTGTTTTTTCTACCTTACTTTGTTGAATTGTAATTTCCTACCACACCTATATTTTGCTTGTTCAGAACATTTGTATCATTATCCACAGTTCTCTCTTTTGACGGAGCGCTCCTGGTGATAGACACGTCCTGTGTAATAGTGGAGGCTCTGAGAATATCCCTGTGATGCCGTAATGTGCAGTAATATTATATAATAGTTTTCTGTTGTGATGCTTTGACATACGGGTTAAGTTCCTTTTCTGTCAGTTCCTTTTAAATGTTTGAAGCCAGGGAATCTCTCAGCCGATAAGTGGTTTTAAAAATGCACGTTCTCTGCAAACAGCCAATTGCTGCGGCAGCACATCTCCAGCCATCGTGATGGCAAGGGCACTAAAATATTTAGAGGGCTACAAATTTTTTTTTTTCTTATTTCTCAGACATCTGACTTTTATATATATATTTTTGTTTTGTTTTAATCTCCTAAAATGCTGAAAAATAGTAAATGATGCAATTGTCAATGACGTGATGTTTTGTGGTTACTTATTATTTAAAATTGTTGTCTGCTTGTTTTAGTAAATATGTTTTTCCCATAGAATAGCATTTCAGGAAACTAATGCATTTTGTTTTTCCTCTGTTATTCCTCCTGAAAATGTTTGACAACTGGATGTTACCTTTCCCCTCTCCAGAGGGGTGTGTTCCTACATATGGACTGTTTCTATGTAGCAGCCAATGTAAATGTTTACAAGATGGCTTACTGTAAAGAAAGCCAGAAGAATAGTCTCTGGCTTCCAATAAGAAGAATTCACATGGGTAACTTTTATTTTTTTAACAAACTCATCAGCTGCTGTGAAATTTTGGGTGGGCCTCTGATGGTAGTTGTGGGGGGGCCTCTGATGTTAGTTGTGGGGGGGCCTCTGAGGTTAGTTGTGGGGGGGCCTCTGATGGTAGTTGTGGGGGGGCCTCTGATGTTAGTTGTGGGGGGGCCTCTGATGTTAGTTGTGGGGGGGCCTCTGATGTTAGTTGTGGGGGGGCCTCTGATGTTAGTTGTGGGGGGGCCTCTGTTGTTAGTTGTGGGGGGGCCTCTGTTGTTAGTTGTGGGGGGGCCTCTGTTGTTAGTTGTGGGGGGGCCTCTGATGTTAGTTGTGGGGGGGCCTCTGATGGTAGTTGTGGGGGGGGCCTCTGATGGTAGTTGTGGGGGGGCCTCTGATGGTAGTTGTGGGGGGGCCTCTGATGGTAGTTGTGGGGGGGCCTCTGATGGTAGTTGTGGGGGGGCCTCTGATGGTAGTTGTGGGGGGGCCTCTGATGGTAGTTGTGGGGGGGCCTCTGATGGTAGTTGTGGGGGGGCCTCTGATGGTAGTTGTGGGGGGGCCTCTGATGTTGTGGGGGGGCCTCTGATGTTAGTTGTGGGTGGGCCTCTGATGTTAGTTGTGGGTGGGCCTCTGATGTTAGTTGTGGGGGGCCTCTGATGTTAGTTGTGGGGGGCCTCTGATGTTAGTTGTGGGGGGGCCTCTGATGTTAGTTGTCGGGGGGCCTCTGTTAGTTGTGGGGGGCCTCTGATGTTAGTTGTGGGGGGCCTCTGATGTTAGTTGTGGGGGGGCCTCTGTTGTTAGTTGTGGGGGGGCCTCTGATGTTAGTTGTGGGGGGGCCTCTGATGTTAGTTGTGGGGGGGCCTCTGATGTTTGTTGTGGGGGGGGCCTCTGATGTTTGTTGTGGGGGGGGCCTCTGATGTTTGTTGTGGGGGGGCCTCTGATGGTAGTTGTGGGGGGGCCTCTGATGGTAGTTGTGGGGGGGCCTCTGATGGTAGTTGTGGGGGGGCCTCTGATGGTAGTTGTGGGGGGGCCTCTGATGGTAGTTGTGGGGGGGCCTCTGATGGTAGTTGTGGGGGGGCCTCTGATGGTAGTTGTGGGGGGGCCTCTGATGGTAGTTGTGGGGGGGCCTCTGATGGTAGTTGTGGGGGGGCCTCTGATGTTGTGGGGGGGCCTCTGATGTTGTGGGGGGGCCTCTGATGTTAGTTGTGGGTGGGCCTCTGATGTTAGTTGTGGGTGGGCCTCTGATGGTAGTTGTGGGGGGGCCTCTGATGGTAGTTGTGGGGGGGCCTCTGATGGTAGTTGTGGGGGGGCCTCTGATGGTAGTTGTGGGGGGGCCTCTGATGGTAGGTGTGGGGGGGCCTCTGATGGTAGTTGTGGGGGGGCCTCTGATGGTAGTTGTGGGGGGGCCTCTGATGGTAGTTGTGGGGGGGCCTCTGATGGTAGTTGTGGGGGGGCCTCTGATGGTAGTTGTGGGGGGGCCTCTGAAGTTGTGGGGGGCCTCTGAAGTTGTGGGGGGGCCTCTGAAGTTGTGGGGGGGCCTCTGAAGTTGTGGGGGGGCCTCTGAAGTTGTGGGGGGGCCTCTGATGTTGTGGGGGGGCCTCTGATGTTAGTTGTGGGTGGGCCTCTGATGTTGTGGGTGGGCCTCTGATGTTGTGGGGGGGCCTCTGATGTTGTGGGGGGGCCTCTGATGTTAGTTGTGGGGGGGCCTCTGATGTTAGTTGTGGGGGGGCCTCTGATGTTGTGGGTGGGCCTCTGATGTTAGTTGTGGGTGGGCCTCTGATGTTAGTTGTGGGTGGGCCTCTGATGTTAGTTGTGGGGGGGCCTCTGATGTTAGTTGTGGGGGGGCCTCTGATGTTAGTTGTGGGGGGGCCTCTGATGTTGTGGGGGGGCCTCTGATAGTTGTGGGGGGGCCTCTGATGTTAGTTGTGGGGGGGCCTGTGCGGTTAGTTGTGGGGGGGCCTGTGCGGTTAGTTGTGGGGGGGCCTGTGCGGTTAGTTGTGGGTGGGCCTGTGCGGTTAGTTGTGGGTGGGCCTCTGAGGTTAGTTGTGGGTGGGGCCCGTGTTGTCAGTCGTGGGGGCCCCTTTGCCGTCGGTCGTGGGTGGGCCTCTGTCGTTGATTGCTCATGGACAGTGCTGGTCTCATAATTATGTGGGTCTTTGTAGGTGGTCCTCTGTTGGTCGTGGGTGGGGCTCTGGTTGTGGGTGGGGCTCTGGTGGGTGGGGCTCTGGTGGTGGGTGGGGCTCTGCTGTTGATCATCGGCAGTGCTGTTCTCATAATCATTTGTATGTCTTAGTAGGTGGTGCTCTGAGAGATCTTCTGCCCTTGTGTCTCTTCATGAGAACTATGTAAAGTTTTCTTACTTTGTAGCACTAAGTAGCTGCCTCGAGCAGCCAGAAGAAGTAAATCTTTCCCACAACTTTGACCTATTATAGAAAAAGTAGAGACATAAAGCTGCTTCCATTTCACTTGCTAATGTATTTCCAAGGACTGTGGTTCAGGAAGCAGATGAACATTTTGTATCAAATGACTTTCTCGGTTTTTTTCACCCTCCGTGCATTTTATTTTTTAATGATTCCCTGTCGTTCATAAAGTCTGATATTCAAATGCTTTATTGCTTAGGATATTGGCCAATAAACAGCTGATCGGGGGCTCCACGTGATCCCCCTATTCTTGCTTATTTACAATAAGATCACCGGGATGATAAATTATTTAGTGGCAGATTAATTTTGGAAGCCATGATTTTGATAATGTGCTTGCATGCCTCATTTGCCGGAAAAATTGCAAAATTTGATTTAACATCTAAAGAGCGATTCCTCCAGTCTCGTTGCTGTAAGAAGAGCATATTTTCTCGCGCCAATGTCATGGACTAAATTGTCTAATTTAAATCAATGACTTTTCACACAATTCTTCTTCATCTTTTTTTTTTTTTTTTCTCCCCCCAAGCACAATACTCGGCACTAAAACCTTTAGGGAGCCGGAGACATCTTGCTTACAGAAATCTGGGTCGGATTTATGGACCTGAAAGAAAAGATATGGGCTCTGATTTCAATCTAAATATTCTCCATGCACGGAGGGGCGTACGGCTGCGGCTGCTATGGCAGGATAGACATTATCTTGTCTCCCTTCATGGTCTGCTATGTCTCTCGGCTTCTTGCTTCCCTTAACCGGGGGTCTGTACAATTGACATTATTGCTAATAAAGTAAACCTTTTGCCACTGGATCCCATAGGCAGATGCTCCGTTTTACTTATATGTCAGATTCTCTGTATACAGCGCAGTTCTATCACCTGTGCTGACCCGTCTGATTTAGTCAGTTCTTAGATCTGTGTTTTACCGTTCCTCCGTTATTACTCCTGGAAATGTAGGAATGTATTGACACTTGTTCGCCAGATGTCCGCAAACAATGTTACGTTTTGAGGGTCGGTAGGTAGAGAAGCGACATCACCATAATGCTTGTGAATGATGTTTATGGGCTCATTCATAAGGTGGGGAGCAAACTGATCATGGGGATCTGACCACTGGGACCCTTGTCAATCATGAGAACGAACAGAGGGCACCCTGCCTGCAAGGCCTCTGCTCCATTGATTATCTATCGGGCCGCCAAACGCTTCCAGGTTCAGCAATAAGAAATGTTCGCCAACCTCTTAGGGCAGAGTTTCCCAACCAGTGTGCCTCCAGCTGTTGCAAAACAGACAGCTACTCCATTGAACAGACAGCTACTCGATGCCAAGTAGACGGTCACATGACCATAACACAAATGGTTCACCAAGCCAACTTGTTACATAGTTTTGTATCGCTGCACCCTATTACCATTTACTAGTCTGTAAACGTTGTAGCAAACCCTCAGCTCTAAGTAATAACAGATCAAGATGAACAAGAATGTTATATTTCATTGGCAGCAAGCAGAGGTCTTGAAAATGCCGTAGAACTGAAACGAAGGATCGGTGTTCTCCAAACTGTGGCCCTTCAGTTGTTGCAAAATTACAACTCCCAGCATGCCCGGACAGCCGTTGGCTGTCCGGGCATGCTGGGGGTTGTAGATTTGCAACATCTAGAAGTCCACAGTTTGGAGAACACCGATCCTCCGTTTAATTTCCTCGCCATTTTCAAGACCTCTGCTTGCTGCCAATGAATGATAATGTTCTTGCTCATATCCTTATCTTGACCTGTTATGTCTTTCAGCTGAAGGTTTGCTACAATGTTTTACAGACTAGTAAATAGTAACAGAGCGCAGCAATACAAAACCATGTAACAAGCCGGCTCGGTGAATCAATTGCGCTACGGTCATGTGACAGTCTACTTGACATCGAGTATTTGTTCAATGGAACGAATTGGGAGTTGTAGTTTTGCAACAGCTGGAGGCACCCTGGTTGGGAAACACTGCCTTACAGAACAAATGGAGCGGGGCCGCATGCACAGGCCCTGTGCGCTCTGTTATTTTGGGGACAATTATGTCACAACTGTTGGAATAGGCAGGGGGTCTCGGCGATCGGGCGCCCACCCCTTATCCATAGAATAGGGGATAGCAAGCTGAGAATGAAATACCCTGTAAATTTGTATGGTTACCCATCTCACTTTACACCCTATAAGATGTAGGAGTATTGTCATTTGACTCTGGTGTCATGGAAGGTAAAAATCCACTCGGGTTGTGAGATGACGAAAGGTCCAGACGGACGATGCGCGGTTACCATCTCTCGGTCATAGATCCAATTTACCCAGATTAGAAGCTTTGTGTTTATTTAAGAATTAGTCCTAATTGGGTTTTCATCTGTTCAAAGTAGATTTGTAAAACGAACAGCGGATTATAGAAAAATTTAATCTGCTCCGTGTTTTTTTCCTTTTCTCTCTGTGGTGAGGTTAAAGGAGAACACAACATGTTACAGGAAATCCTGCTTGATTTTGTGTTTAGTTTAGTCATGTCTAATATGAAATATGCAAAATAAACCCCCTTTATGTCCTTTAGACCAGCCCCCCACCTTTTTATGAACCGGTCTTACTGTAAGGCAACTGGCTGCAGCAGGCGCTTCCTCCACCCCCCTTGATTTTCTAGAACCAGATACAACACATCTTCACAGAGGGATATAGGTGGAACTATCGTTAATCTATCAGAATTCCTCTAGTGGGTCCTAAATAATCTTATAATCCAGAAACAACAAGTTGAAGTGAGATGATACTGAGCAGCGAGGAGTGACGCATTAAATGTCAGTGTCTTAAAGTCCCAGACAGTTACAGCTTTGAATAAGTTAATGTTGTCATGTTAATACAGTCTAATCTGCAGGTAACATGTTATAGAGCAGGAGGAGCTGAGCAGATGATATATATAATACAGTACAATCTGCAGGTAACATGTTGTATATGGCTCCTGCAGAGTCTCCGTATGACATGTTCCCTTTTTGGAGTCCTGTCCTCTGCTCCTTGTGACAGATAACGTTTGTTTCTGGAAGAAAATATCTTTGGGAGCCGCTCTGTGGTTTATTGTTATCATGTGAACATGGAGCGATCCTGTTGCTAAGTGACAGACAGTACAAAGTAACAAATTCCAGTTTCTCCTTTGTCTTCCATTTTTTTTCTTCAGGGGGGGAAATGTCAAGGTTACAGTAAAACAAGTGGCTGTGACTGATGATGATCTGGCAACAATAGGCAATTATTCCCAAATGAGCTTCACCTTGGGAGTGAATTAATACCGAGATCCTATCAAGTCTCTGCTCAGCCTAATTGAAAGTCTATATTTTCCTTGTATGAACCCTCTTCCTGTTTGCAGCTTTATGATGTGTTTGTACATTGTGTTGTCAATACTAATTTTATAGCATCTGGAGTAGTTGCGTATTGTGCATTTAGAGGAATAGACCAGGGTAAGGAAAACACTGCTGCTGTCTTCCAACAGCGCCATCCCCGTCCACAGGTCATAAGTGATATTGCCCAGACAACGCTCTTTTTCCACTTTCCTCTAAATAGGTAGCTACAGTTTTGCTGCTTTGTATCAAAACCAGTATATAATGAATTTTATATTAAATAATGGGATTAGAACATAGAATCCTTGAATGTGTCTGCACATAAGAACCACTTGGCCCATCTAGTCTGCCCAGTATTTCTGAATACTATGAATAGTCCCTATCCCTATCTTATATGAAGGATAGCCTTATGCCTATCCCTATCTTATATGAAGGATAGCCTTATGCCTATCCCTATCTTATATGGAGGATAGCCTTATGCCTATCCCTATCTTATATGAAGGATAGCCTTATGCCTTATCCCTATTTTATATGAAGGATAACCTGATGCCTATCCCTATCTTATATGTAGGATAGCCTTATGCCTATCCCTATCTTATATGAAGGATAGCCTTATACCTATCCCTATCTTATATGAAGGATAGCCTTATGCCTATCCCTATCTTTTATCATGGGTTGCCCTATCCCATGCAGTCCCAGCCCTACATATGTAAATAATACATTTTCCATTCCTAAAGGAGATGTTTTCAACAGTATAAAGGTTGTCCTACATCTTCTATAGCTGTAAGCCAGAAAACTATTTCTCTTTGCCTCTTCCTCGCCGTAGACATGCATGCTCAGTTTAATTGCGTATGCATGCCTTCTGAATAGGCAAAATGTTTAATACTGCCGCTGCCAGACTCCTGTTGCTGACTTATCTTTTTGAGAACTAAAGAATCGGGCATGTTAAAATTCAGTACCCTCCCATGACATCTGCCATTGTTGGGATTTCACCAATCTGTAGGGTTTCCAAACTGCAACTCCCAGCATGCCTGGACATGGCATGCTGGGAGTTGTGTTGCAATAGTTCAAGGCACACTGGTTGGGTTACACTGTTCTAGATCCTGCATAGAGTTTCAGCCCAATTGTTAATGGCACGCACTGGTTTACCATCGCTCGTGTTGGTTTGTAGGGTGCAAAACTACAACTTCCAGCATGCCTTGACATGACATGCTGGGAGTTGTATTTTTTGCAATAACTCGAGGCACACTGGTTGGGTTACACTGTTCTAGATCCTGCATAGAGTCTCGACCCACTTGCTGATGCTACGCACTTGTATGCCACCGCTCGTGTTGGGCCTCTGTATGGTGCACACCCATTCATTTTCATGCAGTGCAACTTGTTTTATTTTTTTATTTTTCATCGATTTTTACCTTTTTCAAATCATAAAAAAGGGCCCTGGTAATTTATGCTCCTTCCTGTATTTCTCTCTCCTTTAAAGTGGTGCAAGTTGCTCATAAAAGCAAGCGGAGAGCGGAATATGTAAGTACATGATACCGCTGGGGCAGACAAATAACCGCCTCTGTGGTTCATTAGTGACATCGGGCCGGCTTCCCCTGGAACTGGAGTAAGGAAATATATATGGGATCTGTCAAAATGGAAATCAGGAGAACAAAATCTCCCTGCAAGTAATAAGTCTTAATTTTTATTATACCGGGGCGTATAAATAAGGACTGATTAAATAGTAAAAACAGGATGTTGTCTGGGATCACCTATCGGGTGTACGTTTTTTTTTTTTTTTTTTTTTTTTTTACTTACTAAATATCGATTCCCGTGTCCAAAAGCTTTTATTTAAGTAAATCTACAAGAGTGGTGTTGCTGTAAAAATGAGTATTTGTGGTGAAGAACGAAAAGAATTCAGGTCAAGTGGCAGCGAGAGAACTTGGTTTTATCGGCTGGTACCTGGCCGCACCGTAAATAAGCGCCAACCTCTTCATCCGGATGATGTCCTCCTGCGAATATTTTGCCATTTCCAGTCAATTCCCCCTGATGAAAGAAACCTGTCTGAAAATATAAATAACCCTGATGAAAGAAACCCGTCTGAAAATATAAATAGCCCCGGCAGTCAATCCGACCATTATTATTTTGAAAGTTAATTTGCAATGAGAGTCCATTATTCACCTTTTTTTTTTCTCGTCTCTCTCGCTCTCTTTCCTTTATTGGAAGTGAATGTAATAAGTTGGCAGAGCGGCGGAGTTACAGGAGGAGAATGAATTGCCGTCCTTGCTTTAGAATCCAGCTTTATAAATAATCGTTTGATTATGATTCATGGCAATGACAACTGTTAATCAGCACCAGGTTAATAGAGATTGGTATCTTTAAATGGAGCTGCCAGACTTTCCACTGGAACACCCCTTGAACTTTTTTCTAAGTGCTTTCCGCCTCATCAGCTTGTCGAATGTGGCTGCTGTAAGATGGGCTTGATTAGTACCTACCTAGTTTATTAATAAGCTGCAGTGATTGGGTTAAAAGTTACCACCCTGGGCGAACGCGAAAGGTTTACCAGACTTAAGCTGTCTGACACCAACCATAGTCGGCCATATTGGTATTCAGTGAGCTTCAATGTAATGAGATCCTCCCTGTAAGGGAGACCTCCTTCATCTGTCTCATTGTGCAAAGACTTAAAGGGCTACTCCGCCCCTAGACATCTTATCACCAAGAATAGGGCATAAGATGTCTGATCGCCGGGGTCCTGCCGCTGGGGACCCCCGCAATCTCCCTGTTGCACCCGGTGTTCGTTTAGAGCGTTGTGTGCAGCGCCGGATGCTGGTGACATCACAGCCACGCCCTCTCAATGCAAGTTTATGGGAGGGGGCGTGACAATCATCATGCCCCCCTCCCATAGACTTGCATTGAGGGGGCGTGTTCGTGATGTTATGTGCGGGGCATGACTGTGACGTCACGAGCCTCTGCCCTGCATCGCCAGTCACATCGCCGGTGCCGCAGCCGAGATTGCGGGGTTCCCCAGTGGCAGGACCCCCGCGATCAGACATCTCCTCTCCTATAGAGAATAAGTGGTCTAGGGGTGGAGTACCCCTTTAATAAGAACATATTTGATGCATGAATAAGTGGATTGTAGAGTAATATATTCCTCATCTTTCAGCTATATTTGTCTCGCTGCCCCATAGACTTATAATAAAGCCGTAAGACACTAATCGCTGATTGCCAGGGAGTAAAGTGCGCTACCACGCAATTATCTCTGCTTGTTTTACTGATTTGTGGGGGTCTCAGCACTGAGACCCCTACCGATATATAAAAATATTATATATTTATATATATAGATATATACATCTTTCTTTGACATGCCCAAACTTTTTTTTTTTAAACATGACAGTGCCCATTTAAGTTGGTGGCTTTCTACTCACTCTGAGGGGATCCCAAATGCCTCCCCAATCGTCATTTGAAGAATGTGAGAAATTCTGTAACCAACTCGTACCAGACCCAATAATTCACACCAAAGGCATTTGATATAAGATCCCTTCCTTCCAGCTTCTTATAGCTTAGGCAGTGTCGCCATTGTGCACTGTCCTGTTCTGTGTCTTTTTTTTTATTTGCTGATCTGCCCCAAAATGGGTTGAAGCACAACTGCTCCCACCAGGTCCCGACGGATCACAATGACTTGGATGGTGTCTGTCAGGGATCCGGTAGTTTAGCGGAGAAAAAATATATAAAATTAGTGCATGCGCTATTTTTTTCCCCCTCCACTTAAATGGGTACTCCGGCTCTAAGACATCTTATCCCCTATCCAAAGTATAGGACATAAGATGCCTGATCACGGGGATCCCTCCGCTGGGGACCCCCACAATATCGCATGCAAACGGGGGTGGAGTCGTGACATCACAATACTCCGGCCCCGTAGTCGTGACCCAGAAAACTTGGAGGCTGCAGCGCAGCATGCAGCTCCCATAGGTGGGTGCTGCATGCGAGATTGTGGGGGTCCTCAGCGGTGGGACCCCCACGATCAGACATCTTATCCACTATCCTTCAGATAGGGGATAAGATGTTTTAGGGCCGGAGTACCCATTTAACGCTCATCGTTTTGCCAGAATTTCCAGTCTGATGAAGCTCCACATAGGGGAGCCCAACAGCACTGTGAAAGAGGCCTTACTAGATTGTTCATTTTGCATCAGTGAAGTCACTTTAATGATAGTTTTTTATTTATTTATTTATTTATTTTTTGTATGTGAATTTTTAAAGAGTATGTGGTGTCCCGGTACCGCATCCTATATGGTACCAGTGTAGAAGTCCCCATAGCCAGAGTCCCTAGGACGTCGGGGTCCTTCTTATCTAGTCCACCCCTTGTCACCTCTTATCTAGGTATTAGTTATCTAGCAGTTATTTAGGATTTATATAAATATAATTGTACAAATGTATATAAATGGTTAGTTACCTGTACGGAGCGTAGCAGGACCTGCGGGTCACGTGATCAGGTAAACTCTATGGTTTTAAGCTTAAGGACCTTTGGAGGTCCCTATGACGTATTTTACCCATCACTCCCTGTAACGGTGAGTGACAGTTACTTGGACCAAGCTAAAACGGCCCTGCCCATATAAGGGAGCGGCGGCCTTTTCTCACTCTCTTGTTCCTGCGCTTCCAAGCAAGGGAGGATCTGCGCTGCTGTCATCAGTGAGTTAGGCCTGAGCCTTGCGGCGAGGGCTGATATCTTCTAAACTGTGAGTGTTCTCAATCCCTAAGCACTCTGCAAGATCACCGGACCTTATCTATCCCTTAAATCCGGACGGATCTTTCGCAAATTACCCTAAATTCAGAGACTTATATGAAAAGTCAAGGTCCGCAACAACTGTCAGTCATTGAAGTGCATAGAGACTGTGTTAGTGAGACTGTTGCTGTTCATTGCTTGCGGCACATCCATTTAAGTACCTTGTGGACCTTCAGTCATTTTATGCACCTATCGTTACTGGGAAGGGCGGCGATAGGCCGGAGAATTACCTCAGCATACTAGCCCTCAGCCTGGCGTCACAAACTATAGGGTTAACTTTAACCCCTCATCTACTGAAACACCCCAACTACCATACACCCCACAAGGGGGTGAACTTGTTAAATGTTACAATCCTCCCAGGTCACTGCCCCCATCATGATAATCCACCCCCGGCCTTTATTTTATTATTTTAGTTTTCTACCTTGATATTGCTCTGTATTTTCTGCTCAGTCTCAGTCAGATTCACAGACTGGGAAGGGGCGTTCCCCAGTAGGGAGACACCTAGTGGCAGCTTTTTTAAACACAAGTGAAACATAGAATTTTTTATTTTTGTAATCCGAGTACATTAGAATGATTTTTTATTTACCATAATGAGTGCATTAGCAAAAATTTGTTTTAACGAGAGTGCATGTTTAATTTCTTTAATGAAAGAGCTTTAATTTAGCCTTTTTTTTTAACCCTCATCCAGATGATCAGCGTTTGATGGCCGTGCCGCCTTATCGTGCCCAGTGTGTTTTTATTGACATGATTAGTGGTCAAACTTGTCTAAAAGTTCTCTTGACGGATCTAAAGAGCCTGACTTCTTGGTACGCGGATATTAAGAGAGGCGCTAAGTGTCTCAAAGAGGTTCTACTTGCCAGGACAATACTTTACCACATATTAAAGCTAAATTTCTTATTAGTTAATGGTTCTAGTTAATAGCCTGGATTATCCCCTGGAAAGCTATTACTCAGACTGTGTAACTAACACTCAACACGTCGGGAGGAGAAACACAACAGATGTGGTGTGCGAAGCGGTTAGCAACTTAGCATGATGGGATTTTTCATTCTTTTCCACTTTTATTACTACATTCCCTTTCAGCCATTGGTCCGGAAGTTAGAACAGCAACTTTTTTTTGTCGTACAATAGTCTAATAGTGGAGATTTTAGAAGGTCTGTAACCTGTTTTCATCAGGAGTAGTCACAGGGGACCATGGGAAGTGATCCCTGACAACACTGCTTTAGGTTATACTAGTGACCCCCCGACCTACGATGGCCCCGACATATGATGAAATCGACATACGATGCTTTTTTATGTCGGGGCCATCGCATTAAGTGCTATCCGGCAGCACCAAATGCTTAAGCTGCTGCCGGATAGCAGCTTAATGTTCCCCGATTGGTCCGGTAAGTATTACTTACCCCTCCACGATGCTCCGGGGTGCCCTCCGGGTCCAGCGCTGTTCTTCCGGTGTCTTCTCGGCCCTCTCCGATGACGTCAATACGCTGCTGCGCACGCCATCCAATAGGAATGGCGTACGCAGCGGCGTAATGACGTCGCTACGCAGGCCCAGTAAGGCCTTGCGGAAGAAAGCAGAGGACTGGAGAAGACAGAAGAGGACCGGAGAAAACAGCGGAGAGCCCAGCGGAGGCCGGGGTCACCATCGGGAGCGGCGGGGACACCATCTCGAGCGGCGGGGACAGGTGAGTACAGCTTCCTATACTTTACATTGCACGAATCCCTCAACATACGATGGATTCGACAAATGATGGCTCGTTTGGAACCAATTACCATCGTATGTTGAGGGACCACTGTATGTATGTGTGTGTGTATATATATATGTGTGTGTGTATATATATATATATATGCCGTAATGATCAGCTGATCGCTCGGAAAGCCAGAGTGTGCAGTCTACAAACATATATAAAGTCTCTTAGACTCCCTATAATTCCATACACAGTTTGCTCATCTCTCCGAGGAGGGTCCAGGCAGAAACTGGTATATCACTCTGAGGGTCTCTGCACCGGACTCCCTAATTTCCAAGACTTCTATCTTTTGAAGCAGTTGTCCCCAACCCAGGCCCTTCCAGTTACTCGATTGGAATAAAACATGAAAAAATTCTAATTCTGAATTCTAATCCTGGACTTTTGTTGGGCCTTAAAGGAGAACTCCAGACCATAAATATTGTCCCCCATAGTGCCGGCAGTAAAATAAAAATAAAGATATACCGTACATACCTTCCTCCGCTCCCCCGGGGCCTCCGGTAACCGGCTCCGGTCTCTGCCGCAATCCACTTCCTGGTTACCGGATGAATCAGCCAATCACCAGCCGTAGCGCATAGGCGATAGGCTGAGCGGCAGTGTGACGTTTTCGGCCCCGGCCGCAGGTGTCGGTGTAGTGAAGAATTTTGTGTCCTGAAGCGTTTTCACACTGCCGCTCAGCCTATCGCCGGGTGAGTCTGACTGCGCTGCGGCTGGTGATTGGCTGATTCATCCGACCACCGGCAACCAGGAAGTGGACTGCGGCAGAGACTGGAGCCGGTTACCGGAGGCCCCGGGGGAGCGGAGGAAGGTATGTACATCTTTATTTTTTTTACTGCCGGCACTATGGGGGACAATTTTTACGGTCTGGAGTTCTCCTTTAAGGACTGTGTTGGAGACCGCTGCGTCGAAGGATCTGCTGCCAGATACCACAGGACACCTTCAGCGGTCTGGTGTATTCCAGGCCTTGACAGGTTAGAGTTTTGGTATCATTAAAGGGGTACTCTGTTGAAGACCAAAGGATAGGGGATAAGATGTTAGTTCGTGACCTCACGCCACGCCCCTCCATTCATGTCTATTGGAGGGGCATGACTGCTAGTACATAAGTCATGCCTCCTCCCATAGACATGAATGGAGGGGGTGTGGTGGCAGGCATCGCCAGTCATTGGTCATGGAGAGGATGACAGGGGTGCCACAGCGGAGATCGCGAGAGTCTCCAGCTGGGGGACCCCCGCGATTTAACATAGTTACATAGTTAGTACGGTCGAAAAAAGACATACGTCCATCAAGTTCAACCAGGGAATTGAAGGGTAGGGGTGTGGCGCGATATTGGGGGAAGGGATGGGATTTTATATTTCTTCATAAGCATTAATGTTATTTTGTTCCAGGAATGTATCTAATCCTGTTTTAATGCTGGTAATTTTTCCTGCTGTGACCAGTTCCTGAGGTAGACCGTTCCATAAGTTCACAGTTCTCATGGTAAAGAAGGCGTGTCACCCCTTTAGACTAAACCTTTTCTTCTCCAGAAGGAGGGAGTGCCCCCTCGTCCTTTGGGGGGGGTTTAACCTGGAACAGTTTTTTCTCCATATTTTTTGTATGGGCCATTTATATACTTATATACGTTTATCATATCCCCCCTTAAACGTCTTTTCTCAAGACTGAACAATAGGATAGGGGATAAGATGTTTTCAGTGTAGTACCCCTATATGGGGACACCGTATTAGGTAGGTGGTTAGAATGTTAGAGTATTGTAATATCTTTTAGGTAGACCCCTGTGAAAACCCTTTGCCTCCACTCTGTGCCCACCTCTGTTATTAGCATGGTTCCCGACCACTCTCCTTCCGCCCTCGTTAGGACTCCTCCTGTCCTCGCCACTAATAACTAATAAATTACAATCATTACTATATAAAAAAAATCTGTTTTCTAATGATACCTTTTGCTCCTAACGTTATTTGTTAGAATCCGGATGTTGGTATTTCTAATTTATGCCTTTTTTTTTGCGTTCACTCGTTGTTGTGTCATAAGATCACAGAGATTTATTTAAACTGGATGCCCGAGAGGCCTGTGTTACCGAGAAAAGAAAAAAACCTCCATAATTACAGAAAAATGCTCGCTTTAAACCGGAGGATCAGCAAAGCATCACACGGCCCAGAAATTGTCTATTAATGAGGCAAACAATCGTGCTACTTTTCCTTCAGCTAAAATTAATCAATCATCAGTGGAGGCTGTGAATGGAAGAACCTGGTTTCCGGATAACCCAGGCTGGTGAATAAACTAGGACATGGGACGGCCACCAGCTCCGTAGGGACAGTCTGCTGTCTGTCTGGTCACCGCGTCTCCTGTTAATTCCTCATTCATCATAAAAGATGCAAACTGACCATCTCAGCAGCTGGGTACCTTGTTTTTTTAATGAATCCTTTCCTGGAAACTTTTTATCAATTTTTAGGATCTATTATTTAAAAGAAAATTCCACAACAGGTGACAACTTTTAAAGGGGTCGTCTAGTTTATGGGCAATGTACACCTATACATTGGCATTCATTAGCATAGCCAAGGTTTTTATTAGAGAATAATCTCGAGGTTTATGCCTTATGGCAGACAAGGGATTGCAGCAGTAATGATTGTGATTATATCACTGAAATCATTTCTTAAAGGGGTATTCCAGGCAAAAACTTTTTTTTATATATATATCAACTGGCTCTGGAAAGTTTGAAATTTGTAAATTACTTCTATAAAAAATTCTTAATCCTTCCAATAGTTATTAGCTTCTGAAGTTTTCTGTCTAACTGCTCAATGATGATGTCACGTCCCGGGAGCTGTGCATGATGGGAGAATATCCCCATAGGAACCGCACAGCTCCCGGGACGTGAGTCATCAGAAAGCAGTTAGACAGAAAACAGCAACTCAACTTCAGAAGCTAATAACTATTGGAAGGATTAAGATTTTTTAATAGAAGTAATTTACAAATCTGTTTAACTTTCCGAGCCAGTTGAGATATATATATATATATATAATATATATAATTTTCCATGAATCCTCTAGCTTTGCAGAGAGAGGGAGTAGGGGCTCATCACAACATTTTTTTCCAGGGAGACCAACCTTACTAGACTTAGTGTACCTGTGGTTAACAAAAACTTTTTATATTATAGTGTAGAAAATACCATATGTACCGTTGTACATACTCGAGTATAAGCCGAGTTTTTCAGCACGATTTTTCATGCTGAAAATTCCCCCTTCGGCTTATACTGAAGTGAACTCTCCACCTGTCAATCCCTTCATCAGTGGTCTTAAACCTGCAGACCTCCAGATGTTGCAAAACTACAACTCCCAGCAAGCCCGGACAGCCATCGGCTGTCCGGGCATGCTGGGTGATGTAGCTTTGAAACCTCTGGAGGTCCGCAGGTTGAAGACCACTGCGGCCATTGTCGTCATCCAGCACTTCCATCCCCTCTAGGGCTGTCCATTTTCACCGGGTTGGGGGGGGTGCCCTCTTCTCTGCGCTTCGGGCCCGGCCCCGGAGTAGTGACGTTGCCTTGACGACGACGCACAGGGACATTCATGCGCAACGTCCCTGTGCGTTATCGTCAAGGCAACATCACTAGTCCGGGCGCAGAGAAGAGGCCCCCCCCGATGAAAATGAACAGCCCGCAACAACTAATCCTCCACACCGGACGGTCCCTGCAGCACAGATGGCCCGGACCAGCTCACCCTAACTTCCCACCGAGGAGAGTATAAAAGGGGGGGGGGGGGCTGGATGATGACGAAGGCCGCAGTAGTCTTCAACCTGTGGACCTCCAGAGGTTTCAAAACTACAACTCCCAGCATGCCCAGACAGCCGATGGCTGTCCGGGCATGCTGGGAGTTGTAGTTTTGCAACATCTGGGGTCCGCAGGTTTAAGACCACTGATGAAGGGATTGACAGGCTGTGATGATGAAGGGGGGGGGGGGAATGATGACAGGGGTCTGGATGATTACATGGGGGGTGTGGGATGATGACAGGCGTTGATGATGACGGGGGTCTGGATGATTACATGTGGGGGGGGATGATGACGGGGGTCTGGATGATTACATGGGGGGGGGGGGGGGATGATGTATTTCCCACCCTAGGCTTATAGTCGAGTCAATAACTCTTGGGTTGTTGGGGTAAAATTAGGGGCCTTGGCTTATATTCGGGTCGGCTTATACTAGAGTATATATTGTGTATTTGTAATATACATTGGTTAATAAATGTATATATTTGTCCCTACAGCTATTGTCTGTGTGTTTCCAATACGAGGAGTCCAAATACAGGAAGTGTGGGTGGACAACCGGGGTCTGTGCAGTGAGGCTCTGTGACATGCCCCAACCTCACCCCTCAGGATGATTGACAAGCCTGTACAGATCCCTGCTTGTCCCGCCCTCACTTCCTGTATTTGGACTCATCATAGAGACACACAGGCAATAACTGCAGGGACAGCATTTTTTTTTCCCCAAAAACATAAAAATGTAATCAATATATATTACAAATATTCATCTAAAGGTATTATCTATATTATATCAAAAGTTTTTGTTAACCACTGGTACACTTTAAGCAACTTCAACTACTGAGACTCATAAGTGGGTTGGTGTCAGTTCACACTACATGCACTTTTGATATTTTTCCTTAGTCATAGTGCGTTTTATAGAGAAATCTTACCATGAAGAGAAAGTGATTTGAACTATATTCACAATTGAGGTGTTTTATGAAGATTGGAAGTCTACAACATTTTTACTACATTTCACTGCATTTATTCAGCATATTCTTTTTACACATTATACATAGACATGTATTAGTCTATTGTTATAGCTACTATATTTCCTGATTGCACAGAGATTAGCAGCAGTATACACATAGAGCTAGGGGGAGGTGTATAACTACTTTATATATATATATATATATATATATATATATATATATCTATATATGTCTCAATAAAAAAGAACTTGGCACTCAATTTTAGAGATTCTTGTATATTTTATTAATGCAATCCAGTATTTCTGGATCGCTTTAATAAAATATGCAATAAACTCTAAAATTGAGTGCCAAGTTCTTCTTTATTGATTACAAAGGGATTGGAATCCCACTTGTGCACCACCAAGGAGAATTCCATATATTTCTTTAACTTCTATATATTTTGATCCCATAGAGAGAAAGCTGGAGGGTAGTTGTATAGTTACTATATATATCCTGATCCCATAGAGATAGCAGCAGTATAGAGCTGGAGGGGAGGGGTAAAACTACTATATATGTGATTAGAAGAGCAGTGAACCAGCACTTGCACTATTGAAGGGGGTTAAATATGCAGCTGGTGATTGAACACTGGAAACCTAGCCCGATCCTGGAATCCGGGTGCATAATCCCAATACAACACAATGTGGAAAATGTCGATAGAAAAAAGGAGACTGCACTCACCGTCCAGTGATCATATCTTTACTGTAATCAGTTTGGCATCAATACAACATGCAGGACAGGCATCAGCGAGTAAGAGGCAGAGGTGATGACGGGACAGTACTGTTTCGCACGCTTAGAATGCTTCCACTAGCCGCTAAACATGCGAAACAGCACTGTCCCGTCATCACCTCAGCCTCTTACTCTCTGATGCCTGTGCTGCACGTTGTATTGATGCCTAACTGATTACAGTCACTGGACGGTGAGTGCAGTCTCCTTTTATTTTATCGACAATAACTACTATATATCCAGATCCCATAGAGATAGCAGAAGCAGTATACAGACAGAGCTAAATGAGGTGTATAACTAGTACAGTGACCCCCCCCCCCGACCTACAATGGCCCCAACATACAATCATTTCAAGATACGATGGCCTCTCAGAGGCCATCACATGTTGAAGGCATCATCAGCATACGATGCTTTTGTATGTCGGGGCCATCGCATAAACGGCTATCTGGCAGTGCTGACAGCTTCAGCTGCCACTGGATAGCCGTTACGGTGCCCCGTGTGG